>NC_091328.1:27705387-28002887 GCF_038502225.1 Cherax quadricarinatus
ACCTGACCTAGCATTCTCAACCTGACTATAAATACTCTCGTACCTTCCCCCCAGGTAGATCTGTTATGACTTGAAAAAGCCCACTGTGTGAGCGAAACGCTGTCAGTAAAGGATAACATTATACTGCATATTTGTTTATATTTCCATTGTGTCGGTATTTTATACCATTTGTTTCCAACGTGCTTGACCAGGTGTGGGTTCCAAACTGGTGCTGTACTCACCTAGTTGAGGTTGCTGGGGTCGAGTCCGAGCTCCTGGCCCCGCCTCTTCACTGATCGCTACTAGGTCACTCTCCCTGAGCCGTGAGCTTTATCATACCTCTGCTTAAAGCTATGTATGGATCCTGCCTCCACTACATCGCTTCCCAAACTATTCCACTTACTGACTACTCTGTGGCTGAAGAAATACTTCCTAACATCCCTGTGATTCATCTGTGTCTTCAGCTTCCAACTGTGTCCCCTTGTTACTGTGTCCAATCTCTGGAACATCCTGTCTTTGTCCACCTTGTCAATTCCTCTCAGTATTTTGTATGTCGTTATCATGTCCCCCCTATCTCTCCTGTCCTCCAGTGTCGTCAGGTTGATTTCCCTTAACCTCTCCTCGTAGGACATACCTCTTAGCTCTGGGACTAGTCTTGTCGCAAACCTTTGCACTTTCTCTAGTTTCTTTACGTGCTTGGCTAGGTGTGGGTTCCAAACTGGTGCCGCATACTCCAATATGGGAATAACGTACACGGCGTACAGGGTCCTGAATAAGTGGTGACGTGTACTTAGCTCTGTGAAGACCTGTTTGTGTGCTCTCTGTGAATCTGTACCAGGATGCCCTCTCTTGAGCAACTTTACCAGCAGCTGAGAGAAGAGCTCAGAGTTGCCAAGATGGAGATACGGCGATTAACGGAGGAGAACAAGAGGATTCGTAGTAATCCTTCTGTTGTGAGTCCCCAGGTTAAGAGGGGAGCTTGGTCAGTGGCCGGGCAACATGGAACCAAGCTGAAGATTAAGAAAACGGTTGGAGAGGCAGAAACAACGAGAAACCAGAAGACTACCGTGGAAACTTCCAACTCATTCTCGGTGCTACCTGACGAATGTGAGTGTTCTACTGGGAATGCCACAACGAGCACCAAAGAAGCATTGGCAGACGTGAGTGAGACATCCCTAGAAACCCCAACGAAGACCATCGAGAACGTCTTGACGAATTCTACAAGTGGTGTAATGCTACCTTGCGAATGTGAGTCGACTACTCGGAGCATCACGACGGACGACGCAAAGGAAGGTAAAAACATTGTTGTTGTTGGGGATAGCCAGATTAGGTACATGGATAGGGCATTCTGCTTGAAGGACAGGAGTAGGAGGCAGAGAGTGTGTTTTCCTGGGGCAATGATGAAGGATATTGTTAGCCATCTGGATGACATCATGAGAGGTAATGGGAGCAATCCTATTATCTGTCTCAGTGCTGGAGGCAACGATGTTGGCAGACGTAGGAATGAGGACCTGATTAGCAGGTATAGGTCAGCAATAGAGATAATTAGGAGGAAGGGTGGGAAACCTGTCATATGTGGCATTTTGCCAAGGAGAGGAGTTGGAAATGAATGGTTGTCCAGAGCAATTGGTGTCAATTGCTGGCTGGACAAATACTGTAAGGAAAATGCGGTAACATTCATTGACAACTGGGACCTCTTCTATGGCAGAAATGACATGTATGCCAGGGATGGGGTTCACTTATCTAGGTGTGGGGTGGGAGCACTGGCCAATGCAGTGGAGGGAGCTGTTAGGTCTTTAAACTAGGAATAGTTAGTGGTATGGGTTTTTGCGGGAAAACTGTGAAGTCTCAGGGTAGTAATATGAGTACTAGGAGAACTAGTAATAGGCAAAATGAGGTGGATATCGGAAAGCCAGTGGCACTAATTGACAAGGACAGTAATAGGTTTAGTGGAATAACAGAAAGGAGCAGGAATGATAAAGAGAAAGGAGGGTCCTTAAGTATATATTACACAAATAGTCGCAGTGCTAGGAATAAGATGGACGAGTTGAGACTAGTTGCTAGTGCAGGTAACATAGATGTATTTGCCATTACTGAGACGTGGTTTAATTCAAAAAGTCGGGACATGCCTGCAGAATGTCACATTCAGGGTTTCAAATTGTTCCAAGTAGATAGAAGTATCGGGAAGGGGGGTGGGGTGGCATTGTATGTCCGAGATCGCTTGAACTGTTGCATTAAAACGGGTATTAAGTCTGAAGTAACACATACAGAGTCTGTTTGGATAGAATTTTCAGAGGGGCGTGAAAAATTAACTTTAGGTGTGATATACCGTCCCCCAAATTTAGATAGGGACCAGGGAAGACTACTATGGGAGGAAATTGTTAGGGCCACAAGGCACGATAATGTAGTAATTCTAGGAGACTTTAACTTTAGTCATATTGATTGGAATTTCTTGACTGGGAATTTAGAATCATACGACTTCTTAGAAGTAGTTCAGGATTGTTTTTTGAAGCAGTTTGTGACAGAACCTACAAGGGGTAATAACCTGCTTGACTTAGTTCTGGCAAACAATGAATCCCTTGTTAATAATTTAGAAGTTTCAGAGGAACTGGGTGCTAGCGACCACAAATCAATTACATTTAGAATTGAATGGAAGTATGATAGTAGGGATAACTCAGTAACAGTCCCAGATTTTCGCTTAGCAGATTACGATGGGCTTAGAGAACACTTATCATCTGTTGACTGGGGTAACGAAGAGAGCTATCAATATGACAGTTTTCTGAACACAATACATGCTGCTCAAAGAACATTTATCCCTTATATAGAAATTAGATCAAATAGAAATGACCCAAAATGGATGAATAATAGGCTAAAATATCTACTAGGGCGTAAGAAAGGAATTTATAGGCGTATCAAAAGAGGCGAGGGTCATCTTATGAATCAGTATATTGACATTAAGAGGGACATTAAAAAGGGGATAAGAAAAGCTAAAAGGGACTATGAAATTAAAGTTGCTAGGGATTCTAAAACTAACCCAAAAAGTTTTTTCCAGGTATATAGAACAAAAGTCAGAGATAAGATAGGTCCCCTTAAAAATAACTATGGGCATCTTACTGACAAAGAGAATGAAATGTGCTCGATTTTAAATAATTATTTTCTCTCGGTTTTTACACAGGACGACACTAATAATATTCCGGTAATTAATTTTTATAGTGGATCTGAAGAAGATAAATTATGTAACATCACAGTCACTAGTGAAATGGTTGTGAAGCAGATAGACCAACTGAAGCAAAATAAGTCACCGGGTCCTGATGAGGTTTTTTTCAAGGGTTCTAAAGGAATGCAAAATGGAAGTCTGTGAACCATTAACTAATATTTTTAATTTATCTCTTCAAACAGGTGTAGTGTCTGATATGTGGAAGATGGCTAATGTAATTCCTATTTTTAAAACAGGGGACAAGTCGTTACCGTCAAATTACCGCCCAATAAGCCTGACCTCAATTGTAGGCAAATTACTAGAGTCAATTATAGCTCAAATTATAAGAAGCCATCTCGATAAGCATAGCTTGATTAATGATACTCAGCATGGATTCACAAGAGGCCGGTCTTGTCTAACTAATTTATTAACTTTCTTCAGTAAAGCTTTTGAGGCTGTTGACCACGATAAAGAATTTGATATTATTTACTTAGATTTTAGTAAGGCATTTGATAGAGTTCCGCACCAAAGACTGTTGAAGAAAGTAGCAGCTCATGGCATTGGGGGAAGAGTGCTCTCGTGGATCGAATCATGGCTCACAGACAGGAAGCAGAGAGTGTCCATAAATGGGGTTAAATCCGAGTGGGGATCAGTAACAAGTGGCGTTCCACAGGGATCAGTCTTGGGCCCGTTGTTGTTTATAATATATATCAATGATCTTGATGAAGGAATTACTAGTGATATGAGCAAATTCGCCGATGACACGAAGATAGGTACGATAATTGATTCAAACGTAGATGTTAGGGAACTTCAGGAGGATTTAGACAAACTCTACTCTTGGTCAGAAAAGTGGCAGATGCAGTTCAATGTAGATAAATGCAAGGTTCTGAAGCTCGGGAGTGTCCATAACCCTAGCATTTATAAGTTAAATAATATAGAACTTAGCCATACAGATTGCGAAAAGGACTTGGGGGTTATGGTAAGCAGCAACCTTAAACCAAGACAGCAATGCCTAAGCGTACGTAATAAGGCAAATAGATTACTGGGATTTATATCAAGAAGTGTAAGCAACAGAAGTCCAGAGGTCATACTGCAGCTTTATACATCATTAGTAAGGCCTCACCTAGATTATGCAGCTCAATTCTGGTCTCCATATTACAGAATGGACATAAATTCGTTAGAAAACATTCAGCGTAGGATGACTAAATTAATACATAGCATTAGAAATCTTCCTTATGAAGAAAGATTGAAGACTCTTAAGTTACATTCACTTGTTAGACGAAGAATGAGGGGAGACCTGATCGAAGTGTATAAGTGGAAGATAGGTATTAATAAAGGGGATATTAACAAGGTCTTGAGGATATCTCTCCAAGAGAGAACCCGCAGTAATGGATTTAAATTAGATAAGTTTAGATTTAGAAAGGACATAGGAAAGTATTGGTTTGGAAATAGGGTAGTTGATGAGTGGAACAGTCTACCTAGTTGGGTTATTGAGGCTAGGACTTTGGGTAGTTTCAAATTTAGGTTGGATAAGTACATGAGTGGGAAGGGTTGGATTTGAATGGGACTTGCACATCGGAGCTTGTTTCTTGGGTGGCATTGAAAGTTGGATTGGTCAAATGTTTGTTAGTGGGATGAATTGTAAAGGACCTGCCTAGTATGGGCCAACAGGCCTGCTGCAGTGTTCCTCCTTTCTTATGTTCTTATGTTCTTAAGATGTCGGAATGCTGTTCTGAGGTTTGCTAGGCGCCCATATGCTGCAGCAGTTATTTGGTTGATGTGCGCTTCAGGAGATGTGCCTGGTGTTATACTCACCCCAAGATCTTTTTCCTTGAGTGAGGTTTGTAGTCTCTGGCCCCCTAGACTGTATGTGTGCGTGTGTGTGCGTGCATGTGTGTATCTGTGTTAATATGTGAGTGTGTTTATGTATTGGCTTGTGTGTGTCGGTGTGTGTGTGTACTCACCTAATTGTAGTTACAGGGGTCGAGACTCAGCTCCTGGCCCCGCCTCTTCACCGACCGCTACTAGGTCCTCTCTCCCCCTGCTCCATGAGCTTTATCATACCTCGTCTTAAAACTATGTATAGTTCCTGCCTCCACTACATCGCTTGCCAGACTATTCCACTTCCTAACTATTCTATGACTGAAGAAATACTTCCAAACATCCCTTTGACTCATCTGAGTCTTCAACTTCCAATTGTGACCCCTTGTTTCTGTGTCTCATCTCTGGAACATCCTGTCTCTGTCCACCTTGTCTATTCCACGCAGTATTTTGTATGTCGTTATCATGTCTCCTCTGACCCTCCTGTCCTCCAGTGTTGTCAGACCGATTTCCCTTAACCTTTCTTCATAGGACATTCCCCTTAGTTCTGGAACTAGACTTTTTGCAAACCTTTGCACTTTCTCTAATTTCTTGACGTGTTTGACCAGATGTGGGTTCCAAACTGGTGCTGCGTACTCCAGTATGGGCCTGACGTACACAGTGTATAAAGTCTTGAACGATTATTATACTGAGGTACCGGAACGCTATTCTCAGGTTTGCCAAGCGCCCATATGACGCAGCAGTTATCTGGTTAATGTGTGCTTCTGGTGATGTACTCGGTATTATACTCACTCCTAGGTCTTTCTCCTTGAGTGAGGTTTGCAGCCTTTGGCCTCCTAGCCTATACTCTGTCTGTGGTCTTCTTTGCCCTCCTCCGACCTTCATGACTTTGCATTTGGCGGGGTTAAATTCTAGGAGCCAGTTTCTGGACCACACATCCAGCCTGTCCAGGTCTCTTTGTAGACCTGTCTGGTCCGCGTCTGATTTAATTCTCATCATTAACTTCACGTCATCTGCAAACAGGGACACTTCTGAGTCTATCCTTTCTGTCATGTCGTTCACATATACCAAGAATAGCACTGGTCCCAGGACTGACCCCTGTGGGACCCCGCTCGTCACTGGCGCCCACTGTGTGTGTATGTGTGCGCGTGTGTGTGTGTGTGTGTGTGTGTATGTGTGTGTGTGTGTGTGTGTGTGTGTGTGTGTGTGTGTGTGTGTGTGTGTGGGTGTGTGTGTACTCACCTAATTGCAGTTGCAGGGGTCGAGACACAGCTCCTGGCCCCGCCAGGAGCTATTTGTGTGTGTGCGTGTGTGTGTGAGAGAGAGAGAGAGAGAGATAGAGAGAGAGAGAGTACACACCTGTATGTACTCACTAGTCGCTACTTGGTCCGTATACTCCCTTATCATACCTCATCTTAAATTTATGTATTAATCTTCCCTCCACTCATTCACTCTCCAGATTGTTCCACTTCCAGACAATATTAAGAGTGAAGAAGTATTTCCTAACAACCCGCATCTGTTATTATAATATGTAATACAAAAACGCATATATCGGAGATTATATTTTCCAAAATCATAGCTACAATAAAATATTTGTATTTTTAAGGTCAATTAAAATGTTTTATGCCATTATCATTAGATAAGTTGAGATCAAAGGTCAAATACCTTTGGCACCAACACCAGCAGCAGCAGTACTACCAACACCTGCAATGAAACCAACAAAATTATCAACACGGTTGTTATTTTATTGCTCAATGGTAGCACGTTAGGTTCATAACCAAATGTTCCAGGTTTAATCTTGAGCGAGGAGGTACAAATGGGCAAGTTACCTAACACCTGCTACTTCTGTTCACCTATAAGTAAATGGATATTTAGAAATTAGATAGCTGATGTGGGTCGCATCGTGGATTATTATTATTATAATCACGGGGGAAGCGTTAAACCCGGAGGATTATACAGTGCCTGGGGGGGGGATGTGGAAGGCATTCAGGCTTAATTTGGGGAACTGGAGCACAGATCCAATTCCCTAAATCAAGAGCCCCTCACCAACATCAAGGAACCTTCCCTGAGGGGTCTCATCGTGGAGAGGATCTAAGGAAACAAATGGTGATTTTGTCACATTGCCTCGGTTATCTTGGATTATCCACACTACGAGGAATTGTCTTCTTATATTACCTCGAGTTCTTGAACACGGAAATATCACTTCGTATGAGCGCTAATACATTTACTAATAATAGTATGACTAATTAGCATAACTATTAAGGACAATATTATATCCACCACTGCTAATCCAAACGGACGACTGTATAATAATTTAACACTTGATTATACTGACTATTTTGATTATTTATTGACACTAATTGATACTACATTTCAATTTCACAGTCAACACTTTGATACTCTTTGATGCTAGTGATAAAAAAGTAACGAATCTTCGATTCCTTGATCAAATCTCTTCTCTTTATTACCTAGGTGCTGTATGACGTCTCTACTTGGTTGGCGATCCTTCATGATTTCAAAGAGTGAAGAAAAACACTAGTTTTATATGCATATTTATTCAATATGTAATAGGCTTGTTATGGAAGAATAATGTAAATGTTTAAGCATTGTCCACGGGTAGTGGCTTCAGTGGAAGACGATCGTCGTTGAGGTCGTTCTCATAAAGGTGTCGTTGAGGTATCCACTCAGTGTTCCCTCCAACCATTCTACCCATGGTAGCCACCATGACCTCTGAAGGTACCATCATGTAAATATTAGTCACTGAACACCCAGGTCATCTACATCATTAATTTAATTATTACACTATATCATAAACATTAATGTTACGAGTGTGTGTGACTGATCTTATTGAATTAATATAAATCATTAACAAATGAGTCTTTTTTTATGTATATATGATATTTCATTTTTTACTGGACACACTTATTTGTTAACTTACCCACCAAGGCCTCCGAATTTACCACCAAAGCCACCGCCAAGTCCACCTCCACCAAATCCACCGCCAAGTCCACCGCCACCAAATCCACCAAGTCCACCACCACCAAACCCACCAAGTCCACCACCACCAAACCCACCAAGTCCACCACCACTAAATCCACCTCCGCCAAATTTACGGCGATATCCTGCAGAGGGATCAGGGTAGGCTATCACCACTCCCACCACAGTCATCACCA
This sequence comes from Cherax quadricarinatus, assembly GCF_038502225.1. NCBI lineage: Eukaryota > Metazoa > Arthropoda > Malacostraca > Decapoda > Parastacidae > Cherax > Cherax quadricarinatus. The sequence continues at coordinate 27,713,557 of NC_091328.1, forward strand.
CTACCAACATCATCTGGAAAGAAAAATAGATTCTAAAATTGTTATTTCACTCTATGCTGCTGACTATGATAGTACTGAGATTTAGATTTTGCCACGGAAATGGTTATTTTATTGTGCATCCCATATCCATCCTCTGGACGGTATTGTAAGAGCATATAGATACACAAAAGGCCTAGTGACCAACCCCAAAAGGGTTAACAGGATTACATCTGGATTTATATCTACAGCTTTGGTATTTCATTTTCCTAAATAAGATTACTTGACATGTCCCATAAGTTATTATTCTTTCTATATATTCCTCAATTAGTGGACAATTAAGCATATTGTGTTCAAGATAGTGACCATAGGACTGACAACATACTTTGCGTTTGGTTTGATCAACTGTGTGTCTCCGAAACTCCCAGAAGTACTTGTAACCAAGCCTAAGCCTGACCACTAAACCATCAGTCAGTCTGTTCACATTGCAAGTTGCTCCATGAAGATACTTATCTACGTTTATGTTATAACTGTTGGTTATAGATCTAATCAGACTTCTAATTACATTACTATAGCATTTATTTCCATTATTTTACTCTCGTCAAATAATATCCTAACGCTAAACACTTATTTACAAAAGTTATATTCTACTTAACAACTTTATCACGAAGGAGTAATCCAGTGTGTGATGGGATCCAGAGCAATTGTACATTATGGTCTTTTCCTGTTTTTTTTTTTTTAGTACCTGTACCTGGCTTCTCCAATGAGCATTTTGGAGTCATTATGGGAATCAAGCACCGTCAGTAATGATGATAGAGTCATCCTTAGTTATTTTTAGTGTTATTAGGGTGGCAAACAATTCAGTTTGCAGTGTAAACGCCCAGTTGTTAATTCTTATGCCTAACTCAGCAAAGGTGTTATCGTTCTTATCTAAGGAGGTGACAAGAGCAGATGCTGCCCTGCCATAACACTCCTGCTTAGATCCATCCGTGTATGTAACTTGTAATAAATTATTACTGTCAGCTAGACGAGAAATTTCTCCTTGAGCAGTTGCTTTTAAAGAGTACTGAGTGGTGTATTTTCTGACTATTTATTAACGTCTTCATAGCTAAGTAAATTTGCTCTAAAATGTTTTCCATTCTTCAGAATAAAGACAGGAATATATACCTGAGCTCTTAGTCAAGTCTTAACGGTTAAAAATATCCTACCATCTCTTCTGAAAATAAATGCAGAGTGCCAATAGAAAAAGTAACTGTGATTCATTATATTCTCAATTAAACTGATTCCTACAACATTGTCATGTGAAAATGCAGTTTTTTTTTTTTTTTTGAATAAAATTTTACAGAAATAATACAGCGCTAATCTCCTAGAAACTCTTTTAATAATGATTTCCAACATGGAGAGTCCTGCACTTACCTATATTATTTTTCTCAAATGCAAAGTTATTTATTCAATAACACATATCCCCTAAAGGGAGGATCCTTGACACTAACGCTAGTGAAGAGCTCTTGATCTAGGGGAATTGGATCTGTGCTCCGGTTCCCTGAACTGAGCCTGAATGACTTTCTTCTCCCTCACAAGTACTGTGTAATCCCTACGGGTTTAGCACTACCACATAATAATAATAATAATGATAATAATAATAATAATAATAATAATGATAATAATAATAATAATAACCAATAACTAATACATACATAAAAAGACCTGAAAGTGAGTTCTGTACTAATCTGATGCCTAATGAATTTTATCACGTTCGTGATCGGCTGTATATTTAGAACAATATTCTTCAAAGTGAATCTGCACGACAGTTCTTGTCGCTGGTGAAGACTCATGTTTCAAGAAATACGATCTACACTCCCTTTTTTAGATCAAACTTAATAACCACTCATGTTCTGATTAAATATACTGAAGGATACCCACGTTCACCATTATAAACTGTAAGACATAGAAAGAACCACCAGTGCTAATATTATTACCAGAACTGATACCATCAACAACATTACCACTGGCACCAACATCACCACCAGCACTGGCACAAACAGATGTACCAACAGTGGCGCCGACGACAGCATCAGACGTGCCGCCAATAGCAGCACCAGCACTGGCACAAACAGATACACCAGCAGTGGCACCGACAACAGCAGCAGAAGTGATACCAACAGTAGAATCAGTACTGGCGCCAGCAGATGCTCTAGCACTGTCAGAAACAGCGACACCAGTACTGGCACAAACAGCAGTACTAGTACCAGCAGCACTGGCAACAACAGTAACTCTGGCAACAACAGCAGCACCAGCAACAACTCACCGTGAATTCATAACTACTTACCAGCCCTCGCAGAGACATCATGGTGGATGTTGTTTACTTGTGAGTGAACAAGTGATGCTTGACCATGTCCAGCTCCAGCTTATATATCCAGCTCACTCAAACCATAACGTTGTTCTTGCCAACTGATGCTATTTTACCATCATAAAAGAAATACCGTTGATATATTTTGTTTAGCTCTTGTATTAAATAAAGACCTGTTTTATTGGAGGTAATAACTAATTTTGTTGTTATTTATATTAATATAAACAGTGTTTGCATTGGAAATTGTTAACGGTAGTACAAGATAAGAAGGGAAACACTGGTCGTGATTGTAACAGAAGTATGGAGGGGAATTTTTCAATGATTGCTCAAACACCTTAGGAGTTCCCAGCATTAAATTGCTTGATACCCATTTTTTTCTCTTTAATATTCTTTTATGCCTCTCTCTCTCTCATTATCTCTTTCTCTCTCTCTCTCTCTCTCTCTCTCTCTCTCTCTCTCTCTCTCTCTCTCTCTCTCTCTCTCTCTCTCTCTCTCTCTCTCTCTTTCTTCTCTCTCTCTCTCTCTCTTCTCTCTCTCTCTCTCTCTCTCTCTCTCTCTCTCTCTCTCTCTCTCTCTCTCTCTCTCTCTCTCTCTCTCTCTCTCTCTCTCTCGCTCTCTATCTGTCTCTCTCTCTCTCTCTCTCTCTCTCTCTCTCTCTCTCTCTCTCTCTCTCTCTCTCTCTCTCTCTCTCTTCCTCTCTCTCTCTGCTCTCTCTCTCTCTCTCTCTCTCTCTCTCTCTCTCTCTCTCTCTCTCTCTCTCTCTCTCTCTCTCTCTCTCTCACTCTCTTTCTCTCTGTCTCTGTCTCTCTCTCTCTCTCTCTCTCTCTCTCTCTCTCTAGCATGCAGTGGGGTATGCTATTACGAATCTAATCGTTCTTCATAGCAGTTCTTGTTCTTATAGGGGTATTCTGTTCCAGGCCCCAAATACAACCACTGAACAATAAAAATTATGATATAAAATTGTAAACAAGTACATAAACATTGATATAAATTTTTGAAATATAGAATATCATTAATGCTTGTAATAAAAACAATAATATATTATTACAATACTTAAAAAAAAATACTGTTGTTTATCCAACCTTAGTGTTAAGTGAGTGTAAAACAAAAGCCTGTAATTGTTTTACATGATGGTAGGATTGCTGGTGTCTTTTGTCTGTCTCATAAATATGCAAGATTACAGGTATGTCTTGCTACTTCTACTTACACTTAGGTCACACTACACATGTACACGTTTATTTATACACACTCATCTGAGTTTTCTTTTATTTCATCTTAATACTTCTTGGTCTTATTACTTTTCCTTTTATATCCATGGGGAAGCGGAATAAGAATCTTTCCTCCGTAAACCATGCGTGTTGTAAAAGTCAACTAAAATGCCGGGAACAATGGGCTAGTAACCCCTTTTCCTGTAAAGATTGCTAAAAAGAATAAGAAGAAGAAAATTGTCAAAGTGGGAAGTCTGAATGTGCGTGGATGTTGTGCAAATGATAAGAAAGAGATGATTGTGGATGTTATGGATGAGAAGAAGTTGGATGTCCTGGCTTTAAGTGAAACAAAGCTGAAGGGGGTGGGAAAGTTTCAGTGGAGAGGAATAAATGGGATTAGGTCAGGGGTTTCAAATTGAGTTAGAGCTAAAGGAGTAGTAGCAATAATGTTGAAGGATAAGCTGTGACAGGAAAAGAGGGACTATAAATGTATTAATTCAAGGATTATGTGGAGTAAAATAAAGGTTAGATGTGAAAAGTGGATTATAGTAAGCGTATATGCGCCTGGAGAAGAGAGAAGTGTAGACGAGAGAGAGAGATTTTGGGAAATGTTGAGTGAATGCGTGGGGAGTTTTGAACCAAGTGTGAGAGTACTTGTGGTTGGGGATTTCAATGCTAAAGTGGGTAAAAATGTTATGGAGGGAGTAGTAGGTAAATTTGGGGTGCCAGGGGTAAATGTAAATGGGGAGCCTTAAATTGAGCTATGTGTAGAAAGAGATTTGGTAATAAGTCATACATATTTTATGAAAAAGAGGATAAATAAATATACAAGGTATGATGTAGCATGTAATGAAAGTAGTTTGTTAGATTATGTATTGGTGGATAAAAGGTTGATGGGTAGGCTCCAGGATGTACATGTTTATAGAGGTGCAACTGATGTATCGGACCATTGTTTAGTTGTAGCTACAGTTAGAGTAAGAGGTAGATGGGACAAGCGGAAGGTGGCAACAACAAGTAAGAGAGAGGTGAAAGTGTATAAACTAAGGGAGGAGGAAGTTTGGGGGAGATATAAGCGAGTATTGGCAGAAAGGTGGGCTAGTGCAAAGATGAGTAGTGGGGGGGTTGAAGAGGGTTGGAATAGTTTTAAAAATGCAGTATTAGAATGTGGGGCAGAAGTTTGTGGTTATAGGAGGGTGGGGGCAGGAGGAAAGAGGAGTGATTGGTGGAATGATGAAGTAAAGGGTGTGATAAAAGAGAAAAAGTTAGCTTATTAGATTTTTTTTTTACAAAGCAGAAGTGTTATAAGAGCAGAGTTTATGGAGAGTAAAAGAAAGGTGAAGAGAGTGGTGAGAGAGTGCAAAAGGAGAGCAGATGATAGAGTGGGAGAGGCACTGTCAAGAAATTTTAATGAAAATAAGAAAAAATTTGGAGTGAGTTAAACAAGTTAAGAAAGCCTAGGGAAAATATGGATTTGTCAGTTAAAAACAGAGTAGGGGAGTTAGTAGATGGAGAGATAGAGGTATTAGGTAGATGGCGAGAATATTTTGAGGAACTTTTAAATGTTGAGGAAGAAAGGGAGGTGGTAATTTCATGCACTGGTCAGGGAGGTATACCATCTTTTAGGAGTGAAGAAGAGCAGAATGTAAGTGTGGGGGAGGTACGTGAGGCATTATGTAGAATGAAAGGAGGTAAAGCAGCTGGAACAGATGGGATCATGACAGAAATGTTAAAAGCAGGGGGTGATATAGTGTTGGAGTGGTTGGTACTTTTGTTTAATAAATGTATGAAAGAGGGGAAGGTGCCTAGGGATTGGCGAAGAGCATGTATAGTCCCTTTATATAAAGGGAAGGGGGACAAAAGAGATTGTAAAAATTATAGAGGAATAAGTTTACTGAGTATACCAGGAAAAGTGTATGGTAGGGTTATAATTGAAAGAATTAGAGGTAAGACAGAATGTAGGATTGCGGATGAGCAAGGTGGTTTCAGAGTGGGTAGGGGATATGTAGATCAAGTGTTTACATTGAAGCATATATGTGAACAGTATTTAGATAAGGGTAGGGAAGTTTTTATTGCATTTATGGATTTAGAAAAGGCATATGATAGAGTGGATAGGGGAGCAATGTGGCAGAGGTTGCAAATATATGGAATAGGTGATAAGTTATTAAATGCTGTAAAGAGCTTTTATGAGGATAGTGAGGCTCAGGTTAGGGTGTGTAGAAGAGAGGGAGACTACTTCCCAGTAAAAGTAGGTCTTAGGCAGGGATGTGTAATGTCACCATGGTTGTTTAATATATTTATAGATGGGGTTGTAAAAGAAGTAAATGCTAGGGTGTTCGGGAGAGGGGTGGGATTAAATTATGGGGAATCAAATGCAAAATGGGAATTGACACAGTTACTTTTTGCTGATGATACTGTGCTTATGGGAGATTCTAAAGAAAAATTGCAAAGGTTAGTGGATGAGTTTGGGAGTGTGTGTAAAGGTAGAAAGTTGAAAGTGAACATAGAAAAGAGTAAGGTGATGAGGGTATCAAATGATTTAGATAAAGAAAAATTGGATATCAAATTGGGAAGGAGGAGTATGGAAGAAGTGAATGTTTTCAGATACTTGGGAGTTGACGTGTGGGCGGATGGATTTATGAAGGATGAGGTTAATCATAGAATTGATGAGGGGAAAAAAGGTGAGTGGTGCGTTGAGGTATATGTGGAGTCATAAAACGTTATCTATGGAGGCAAAGAAGGGAATGCATGAAAGTATAGTAGTACCAACACACTTATTTGGGTGTGAAGCTTGGGTTGTGAATGCAGAAGCAAGGAGATGGTTGGAGGCAGTGGAGATGTCCTGTCTAAGGGCAATGTGTGGTGTAAATATTATGCAGAAAATTCGGAGTGTGGAAATTAGGAGAAGGTGTGGAGTTAATAAAAGTATTAGTGTGAGGGCTGAAGAGGGGTTGTTGAGGTGGTTTGGTCATTTAGAGAGAATGGATCAAAGTAGAATGACATGGAGAGCATTTAAATCGGTAGGAGAAGGAAGATGGGGTAGGGGTCGTCCTCGAAAAGGTTGGAAGGAAGGGGTAAGGGAGGTTTTATGGGCGAGGGGCTTGGACTTCCAGCAGGCGTGCATGAGCGTGTTCGATAGGAGTGAATGGTGACGAATGGTATTTGGGACCTGACGATCTGTTGGAGTGTGAGCAGGGTAATATTTAGTGAAGGGATTCAGGGAAACTGGTTATTTTTATATAGCTGGACTTGAGTCCTGGAAATGGGAAGTACAATGCCTGCATTCTAAAGGAGGGGTTTCGGGATATTAGCAGTTTGGAGGGATATGTTGTGTATCTTTATACGTATATGCTTCTAAACTGTTGTGTTCTGAGCCCCTCTGCAAAAAACAGTGATTATGTGTGAGTGAGGTGAAAGTGTTGAATGATGAAAGTATTTTCTTTCTGGGGATTTTCTTTCTTTTTTGGGTCACCCTGCCTTGGTGGGAGACGGCCGACTTGTTAAAATAAATATATATATATATATATATATATATATACAGTGTATATATTTATATATATATATATATATATATATATATATATATATATATATATATATATATATATATATAGAATAGAGAATTAAGCGCTTTCGTGATTATTCATTATCAAGGAACTATCATAGTTCTGATAATGAGTAGTCACGAAAGCGCTAATTTCTATTCTTTCAGAGTGGTTGTTTTGCATATATATATATATATATATATATATATATATATATATATATATATATATATATATATATATATATATATATATATATATATATATATATATATACATATATATACATATATATATACATATATATATATATATATATACATATATATACATATATATATACATATATATATACATATATATATATATATATAAATATATATATATATATACATATATATATATATATATATATATATAAATATATATAGATATATATATAGATATATATATATCTATATATAGATATATATATATATATATATATATGTCAAAAGCCGAATATGTAAAACTGGTCAATTAGCAAGAACTCATTTAAAATTAAGTCCTTTCTAAAATTTTCTCTTATACGTTTAAAGATATATTGTTTTCATTAATGTTAATGTAAAAATTTTTAATTTTGCACCAGAAGAATCTTAGAAAACTTACCTAACCTTATTATAAAAAGAGCAATTAATTTAGCATAACCCAACTAAATATATTTTAGATTTGTTTACAGTAATTTAATACTAAACAAACACAGTGAAATATATTTTTCTCGTTAGGTTCAGAATGATTTTGGCGAAATTATTGCATACACAAATTTTCACTTGACCTATATTTATTTATTTATTTTTATTTATTTATTTATTTATTTATTTATTTATTTATTATAAATTTGTGCACACATACAGAGGTACAAAAAAATACAGATAAGAGCAGTATGCCAAAGCCACTTATACTATGCATAGCATTACGGGCTGGCTTAAAATTAACTTAAGATTAACTAAGCAATGATGAAGTCAGTGATAAAACATTAATGTAAACAGATTACTATAAAGCACAAGTGAGTATTACAAAGACAGGTCATATGAAGGATTCTGTTAGGTAGTGTATTTAAAAAATAATAAAGTTAGATTTGGTTTTAGGTTTAACATTTATGTGATATAATTGTGAGAAACATTTAAGATATACAATTTATAAGGTTCAGTTATTCAGTATTTATTTGGTTTTGGGTGAGTAAGTGATCTTTGAGTAGAGACTTGAATTTATAAACAGGTAGTGTTTCTTTTATATTTACAGGTAATGAATTCCAGATTTTAGGGCCTTTTATGTGCATTGAGTTTTTGCATAGTGTGAGATGAACACGAGGAACATCAAAGAGTGATCTGTGCCTTGTGTTATGGTCATGTGTTCTGTTGAGGTTGGCAAGGAGATGTTTGAGGAGAGGTTAATATCAGAGTTAAGTGTTCTATGTATGTAATAGGTGCAGTAATAAGTATGGATGTTTTGTATGGTGAGTAGGTTTAGTGTATTGAATATTGGTGGAGTGTGCTGCCTGTAGTAGAATTTGTTATCATTCTAACTGCAGCCTTTTGTTGGGATAATTAGTGGTCTGAGATGGTTAACTGTTGTTAGCCCCATGCACAAATTCCATAGGTGAGATAGGGGTAAATAAGAGAGTGATATAGGGCCAGGAGGGCTGACTGTGGAACATAGTACCCTATCTTCGATAGTATGCCTACAGTCTTGGAAATTTTCTTAGAAATTTGTTGTATATGTGTATGAAATTTGAGTCTATTATCAAGGTGGATTCCTAAGAATTTTCCTCTGTTAGCTTTGTGATAGGTGATCTGTTTACCGTTATGTTAAGAGGTACATCTGTAGCTCTGTTACCAAACTGAATGAAGTAGGTTTTGTCAATGTTTAGTGTAAGTTTGTTAGTCCTCATCCAGGTAGATATTTTCTGTAATTCGGTATTTACAGTATTGGCTAGTGTGACTGGGCTCGGGTGAGAGAAGACGTATGTAGTGTCATCTGCAAATAGTGTGGGTTTGAGTAATTGCAGAAGCATTTGGAAGGTCATTTATGTATAGGAGAAAGAGAAGAGGGCCAAGGACACTTCCTGTGGGACACCAACTGTAATTGGTTGCGCAGAAGAGTTTGCCCCATTTGCGTACACATATTGGCTTCTTTTGCTGAGGTATGACTTGAGGAATTGTAATTGAGTGCCCTCTTATACCATAGTGTGACAATTTTACAGTGGAGCAAGTCATGGTCAACTGTATCAAAAGCTTTACGTAAGTCAATGAAGATCCCCAGTGGGACTTCTTTTTTCTCTATTGCAGTGTATATATGTTCTAGCATGTGTATAATAGCATCATTAGTATTTTTATTAGGCCTGAATCCAAATTGGCAGGGGTTGAGTATGTTTTGGGAGATAAGGTAGGAGTAGATTCGTTTATGAATTAGTTTTTCAAAGATTTTTGAGAGAGGGTGTAAGTTGGATATTGGCCTATAGTTATTCAACTCTGTTTGGCAAGATGAACGTTGCTATTTAAGCCAAGATTGCAAGTTCTGCCTATTCGGCACGACATATATATATATATATATATATATATATATATATATATATATATATATATATATATATATATATATATATATATATATATATATATATATATTTTTATATATATATATATATATATATATATATATATATATATATATATATATATATATATACATATATATGTATATATATATATACATATATATATATATATATATATATATATATATATATATATATATATATATATATATATATATATATATATATATATATATTAATAATACATCGACCGTCTCCCACCAAGGCAGGGTGATCCGAAAAAGAAAAAAAAATATCATTCACTTCATCACCGTCTTGCCAGAGGCCCTTCAGTTATAAAACTGCAACATTAACACCCCTCCTTCAGAGTGCCTGCACTGTACTTCCCATCTCCAGGAATCAAGTCCGGCCTGCCAGATTCCCTGAAACCCTTCATAAATGTTGCCTTGCACACATTCCGACAGTACGTCAAGTCTTAAAAACTGTTTGGCTCCATTTACTCTTATCAAATACGCTCACGCATGCTTGTTGGAAATCCAAGTACCTCGCACACAAAACCTCCTTTACCCCCTCCCTTCAATTTTTCCTAGGCCGATCCCTACCCTGCCTTCCCCTCCCCTACAGATTTATATACTCTCGAAATAATTCTATTTCGTTCTATCCTCTCTGCATATCTGAACCCTCTCAACAACCCCTCCTCAGCCCTCTGGATAGTAGTTTTGGTAACCCCACACCTCCTCCTAATTTCCCAACTACGAATTCTCTGCATTATCACACCACATTGCCCCTCAGACATGACATCTCCACCACCTCCAGCGTTTTCCTTGTTGCAACATTCACCACTCATGCTTCACACCCATTTAAGAGTGCTGGCATAACTATACTCTCATACATTCCCACTTTGCTTCAATGGACAAAGTTCTGTCTCCACAGACTCCTAAGTGCACCGCTCACCCTTTTCCTCTCATCAATTGTATGATTCACCTCATCCTTCATAGACCCATCTGCTATACACGTCCACTCCTAAATATCTTAATACATTCACCTCCTCGATACTCTATCCCTCCAATCTGATATCCAATCTTTCTTCACCTAATTTTTTTTTTTATCCTCATCACCTTACTCTTTCTAATGTTCATTTTTAATTTTCTTCTTTTACATACCCTACCAAACTTATCCACCAACCTCTGCAACTTCTCTTCAGAATCTCCCAAAAGCACAATGTCATGAGCAAAGAGCAACAATGACAACTCCCACACTGTCAACATCCTAGCATTCACTTCTCTTACAACCCCATCTACAAATGCATTGAACAACCACGGTGACATCACACATCCTTGTCTAAGGCGTACTTTTACTGGGAAATAATCTCCCTCTCTCCTACATACCCTAACCTGAGCCTTCCTATCCTCCTAAAAACTCATCACTGCTTTCACTAACCTACCTCCTATTCCATACATTTGCAACATCTGCCACACTGTCCCTCTATCCACCCTGTTATTCACCTTTTCCAGAACCCATAAATGCCACAAAAAAGGTAAGGGGTGTGTAGACCAAGTGTTTACAGTGAAACATAAGAGAATTTAAATACCTTCGGCAATCAGAAAATACCAATAGTTCGATTTTGTATGTAATACTATTTAACATTTTCTGAATTATTTATAAATAAGAATATATAGACATCTCCCTCACCCATTACCCTTTGTTATATAAAAATCTTAGAGAAGTAGGATATTAATTTTGTATATATACATCTTCATTATAAATATACTAACATTCATACACGATTGTGTGACCAGACGGATAAAAAATTAATAATGTTCCTTTAAACTTTATGGAAGATTAAATGAAAAATTTAAGAAAATGTACTGAATTAATTATTTTAATTCATTCTTTGTAGACACGCGGCATTTACCCCAAAATCATCTGTTTTAAATGTTTCTTGCCTAGAATATAGATTTATGGGAAGAATATATTTCCTTATGACGAATAAATGAGTAAGACAAAGAAATCCGAAATTTCATGTTGTTATGCTATTACGTACTTTGTAAATGTTACTTTGTAAATGTGACTTTGTAAATGGTCCAAGTCGGACCGAAACGTCGTCGTAAGTTCCTCTCCTCTATGTGCGGGTTATTTGTGTATTATAGGAATTATTAATGGATTTTATTGATGTTTGCATTAATATAAACAGTGTAATGGAAACTGTTAACTGTAGTACTGGACATACAGGGAAACATTGGTCGTGACTGTCAATGATTGCTCAAACACCTTAGGAGTTCCCTACAATGAAATTGCGTGACCTTCAATTTTTTCTCTATAATATTCTTCTCTGTCTCTGTCTGTTAGTCTGTCTGTCTGTCTGTCCGTCTGTCTGTCTCTCGCTCTCTCTCTCTCTCTCTCTCTCTCTCTATATATATATATATATATATATATATATATATATATATATATATATATATATATATATATATATATATATATATATATATATATATATATATAATATAGCACCTCTGCCAGAGAGAGGCTGTGGGCATCCTGCTCTGTGATTTTGGCACAATATCGTCCAATCAAGAACACCTACCAGGATTATCATCAACAGGCTGGTGTGTGAATATCTGCTGGTCGTGTTGGAAAGGGCAAGAAGACTCCGCATTTCGTCTATTCCGTCAGAATCAAGAAAAGTTCTGTGTATGTGAATTCAGTGAGGGAACATAACGGTCACCTATGGGTGAGGAGGAGGTCGGTGAGGGGAGGCCTAATGGATGAGGAGGAGGCGGAGGTTGAGGGTAAACTGTCCCCCGCTTCCCCAAACAGGCGCGCATACACCGTGTGCTCGCACACGTGTTACAACAATGGAGTGTTTGTTCACCGTGTGGATAGTGTATAGTCTATAGTGTACAGTGCATAGTATGTGCATGGTATGCTCATAGCATGTGAAGTGTATAGCGGTACGTCGTTGATAGTGGGGGCTGTGCACAGAGCATAGTGGTGTATAGTAACATGTGCACAGAGCATTGTGGTGTATAGTGACTTGTCCTGGGAGGGAGTGAGTGCCCTACTCCGCCTCAGCACGCATCTTCCACTCCTCCCTTTCTTCCACCGCCCACCACAAGGACTGGACATCCCTCTCCTCCCACCCACCACCACCACGAACCACATGCGGTATGTGCCATGTGCCATTTTCCCTTCAGCCTGGGCTTACCACACAGTTTGAGGTATGGCAGACGATGAAGCCAGCCAGCCACAAAGCCAGGGAAACAATGCACCCAACAATGAAAGAAGAGGCACATGTCAGGTGTGTGGAGAGTTTCGAGCACGCAACAGGGACGGCCGCATTCGTGCACACAATGGGTGTCTTACAGGATCACATATGCCCCCAGCAGAGAGCAGCCCACAGCCTCCACAGGCAGATGACAATTCCAATGGCAACCTCGTCACTTGCGATAACCTTCTGTTGGCATTCAAATCGACTGCTAAGCAGTACACTATCCCACATCCCTAAAGCGGCTCGCCCATATTTTTCGTTTAATATGTTTATTATGCACCCCATACCCATCCAGTGGGCGGTAGTCAAAAGATTACAGAGGTACATAATGGGTCCAGGGACTGGGCCTCAAAGTTTTGATAGCTGAGCAAGTTACAGAGGTAATGAATTCACAATTTACAAAGGTAAAGAACTCACAATTTACAAAGGTAATGAACTCCAGGTAGGTCTAGTCACAATCATGACAAGTTACAAAGGTATTTACAGATTACAGAGGTACACAATGGGTCCAGGGACCGGGCTCCAAAGTTTTGATGGCTGAACTAGGTACAAGGTAATGAACTCACAAGTTACAAAGGTAATGAACTCACAAGTTACAAAGGTAATGAATACTGTAAGAATGGTTATTACTTACGTGTATACATGGCTGCAATCATGAACAAATTTTAGAGTAATGAGCAATTCACACTTCCACACCCAGGTCACAACTGTAGTGAGTTATTGGTGCAAATGTTGATTGCTGAGTCTCTCTCTCTCTCACACACACACACACACACACACACACACACACACATACAAATTCATACACACACACAATATCACACACACACACACACACACAGACACACACACACATACTCACACACACACACATACACACACACACCTACACAAACTCATACACACACACACACACACTCACACACACGCACACACATAAACACACACACACACACACACACACACACACACACACACACACACACACACACACACACACGCGAATAAATGTCCCAGACTACATCCAAGAAACAAGGCACATAGTATATCGAGTGTCGTGTGTCCTCCACACCAGGCAGCTACACCACTTTACTGGCCTCTTCTCTCCTGTGGCGTGCCATGGCGGGATACTTCATCCTTCAGGTGTATGCTCCCTGCATCCTCGTCACTGTCCTCTCCTGGGTCGCCTTCTGGATCAATCGTGAGGATACTTCTGACCGAGTCGCCTTGGGTAAGGTCCCAGGCCGCTGTGCAAGTTACCCTATAGGAAGCCATCACAACAAGGTCCGCCTTCAACACGCTAAGTCTGTACAGAAAGTCGTGTTTTCTTGGCTGAAAAAAACACGTGAGACATTATATCGGCTCATATATTTTTTGGGGGGTTTTCTTATGTTGTACTGTCGTCGTTGACTTAGCCCCGATGTTGACCCCGGGGCTTTCTCTTGTCCTCTTTCTCTCATATCCTTCCATGTTTGGATATAACTGTGTATTGCAGGCAGTACTGAAGGGAAGAGAATGGTGTGGCACAGACTTTTATTGGGACAAAGTTTCGCTCTATATTGCTCTTGATAGTTTTATAAAAACGTTGTCAAAATAAATGCTTGCTCTGCAACTTTCTTTTCTTCAGTAACCTCTGGAATGGAAAAGAGACATCAATGCGGTAAAATGCGAGGCTCTGTTGACACGAACAGATTATCACAGGCTGATCTGATCTGTTTATGACTAGACAAAGCCCACTGTGTGGACGAAACGATGTCGATAAAGGATCGCATTTTACAGCAGAATTTTTCCATCGAGTAGGTATTTTATACCATTTCTCTCCAGCCCCTTGTTTATCGACTTAACGTATATCTGTGATGATATAGCAGTCATTACAGAAGTAACGTTCCTTGTAGTAACCATTACGAAGATATTACAGCTCGTAGCAGACGTTAAAATATGTAGACAGCATTTCAAAGACGGGGATACCTCATGATTACCTAACAGCCACCCTTACTTGATGCCTCTTTGTAACACTGACGTAAATTAGTTTCCTTGGACCAGCATAACACAACAGGCCAATGACATGCCGAGGACGCAGGGTCGTAGATAATCGATGCCAAAAGCTGTGTGAGCCAGTATGGCAAAGATTTTAATTTTATTGGTGTGTTCATGGAGACTAAGCCACAATACAGTGGACGGAACAATTCAATATTAATCAGCAATTTAGAGAGTAAACTTTAGCTGTCATTTCGATCTTTCCAAAAATAGGACTTTACGTAGTATGGGCCAGTAGGCCTGCTGCAGTGTTCTTCCTTCGTTTAAAGTTTTCTTTCCGTAATGCGGGTTAATCGTGAATGGTATATAGCACGTTTTCATAAAATAAGTAAACAAATACTGACTGTTGCTGAGTAGTATTGTCTCCTCATCTCGACTGCTGCACATGTTAAGCATGTTTACTTCCGATGTTTGTAACTATTATTCATTGCATGTTCTTCCTGTACTCGCCATTTCCTGGACGATGGTTGAATGTGCCCATAACTTCTGAAACCTGCCACCTCGGCCTGTTTGGTGGTCACCACAATCTGTGCTGCAACCGCTACTACTGCTGCCGATACCTCCACTCTAGTACCACCACAATAACTGGCTGGCGGCTCCTGCTCTTCCCTCTCCCACCGCCGGTATGGTCCCGCCAGGAGGAGTTCTCCACCTTGCTGGCTAGGCTTCTACCTGCAGCGACATGTAGGAAACTTCTTGATCCAGGTGTACGGTCCGTGCATGTTGCTGGTGGTCTCTCCTGGGTGTCTTTCTGGCTCAACCGTGAGGACTACCTCGGACCGCATCTCCCTAGGTGAGTAGAGAGAGAGAGAGAGAGAGAGAGAGAGAGAGAGAGAGAGAGAGAGAGAGAGAGAGAGAGAGAGAGAGAGAGAGAGAGAGAGAGAGAGAGAGAGAGAGAGAGGGAGGGGAAGGGGAGAGAGAGAGAGAGAGAGAAGGGGAAGGGTTAAGTAAAAATGCAGTGAGTAACTATGTAATTTGAGTGGCCACAAGGATCCATTTTAAGACCACTGATTGTAATCGATTGATCAGATAGAGCGAACTATTTCTACCATAATACACAATACTTGCCGACAAAACACTGGCCTTGACAACAACGTCAGCTCGCCTTCAACTAACACTGAGAAACACATTCCTCTTCACTGACACTGTACACACACACACACACACACACACACACAGACACATACACACACACACACACACACACACACACACACACACACACACACACACACACCTTTGGAACCCGCACTTGATAAAGCACGTCAAGAAACTAGAGAAAGTACAAAGGTTTGCGACAAGGTTAGTTCCAGAGCTAAGGGGAATGTCCTATGAATAAAGATTAAGGGAAATCGGCCTGACGACACTGGAGGACAGGAGGGTCAGGGGAGACATGATAACGACATATAAAATACTGCGTGGAATAGACAAGGTGGACAAAGACAGGATGTTCCAGGGAGGGGACACAGAAACAAGAGGCCACAATTGGAAGTTGAAGACACAAATGAGTCAGAGAGATATTAGGAAGTATTTCTTCAGTCATAGAGTTGTAAGGCAGTGGAATAACCTAGAAAATGACGTAGTGGAGGCAGGAACCATACACAGTTTTAAGACGAGGTTTGATAAAGCTCATGGAGCGGGGAGAGAGAGGGCCCAGTAGCAACCGGTGAAGAGGCGGGGCCAGGAGCTAAGACTCGACCCCTGCAACCACAAATAGGCGAGTACAAATAGATGAGTACACACACACACACACACACACACACACACACACACAATGGTAACTGGAGACCTGGAGTTTACCTGGAGAGAGTTTCGGGGGTCAACGCCCCCGCGGCCCGGTCTGTGACCAGGCCTCCTGGTGGATCAGCGCCTGATCAACCAGGCTGTTGCTGCTGGCTGCACGCAAACCAACGTACGAGCCACAGCCCGGCTGATCAGGAACTGACTTTAGGTGCTTGTCCAGTGCCAGCTTGAAGACTGCCAGGGTCTGTTGGTAATCCCCCTTATGTGTGCTGGGAGGCAGTTGAACAGTCTCGGGCCCCTGACACTTATTGTATGGTCTCTTAACGTGCTAGTGACACCCCTGCTTTTCATTGGGGGGGATGGTGCATCGTCTGCCAAGTCTTTTGCTTTCGTAGTGAGTGATTTTCGTGTGCAAGTTCGGTACTAGTCCCTCTAGGATTTTCCAGGTGTATATAATCATGTATCTCTCCCTCCTGCGTTCCAGGGAATACAGGTTTAGAAACCTCAAGCGCTCCCAGTAATTGAGGTGTTTTATCTCCGTTATGCGTGCCGTGAAAGTTCTCTGTACATTTTCTAGGTCGGCAATTTCACCTGCCTTGAAAGGTGCTGTTAGAGTGCAGCAATATTCCAGCCTAGATAGAACAAGTGACCTGAAGAGTGTCATCATGGGCTTGGCCTCCCTAGTTTTGAAGGTTCTCATTATCCATCCTGTCATTTTTTTCTAGCAGATGCACACCTACACACACACACAGGCCTAGTGTCTAATCGACATGTGCCTAGGACAAAATGGTAACTAACTAACTAACACACACACACACACTCATACACATACACAAAACAACACACACACACACACACACACACACACACACACACACACACACACACACACACACACACACACACACACACACACACACACACACACACATGCACATATGTGGTAATGCTTTATTTACAGCTAGCAAAGTCAGGGTATTTCTCCAGAATGGTCTGTAATATACCACTGTGGATAAAATACTTAGCCATTTCTTGAACACTTCTGAGTGAGTTGTTTCTAAATTCATTAATTTTATCGCACTCCAATACATAATGACGCAGGGTGTGACAATAATCCATCTGGCAAAGTTTACATTTCGTTTCGTCTACATCTGGTGGTGGTGATTTAACCTGCCAAAGATACTTGTAACCCAGCCGGAGCCGGGCGGTAGTGACATCCAAGAGTCTGCTTATTTTGTTGGATGCACCATAGACATGTGGCTCCTCCTGCATGATAGAATGATGATAGATGGACTCACTGGTGTCAATCTCCCTGAGCCTTAAGTCCATAAAATTCAGCTGAAGTTCTTTTCGTATTATTGTTCTCAAACTACTACCTGACAAGCCAAGATTGTAATCTACTCCCTCTTTGAAAGCATACAGCTTAGCCAATTTATCAGTTCTATCATGCATCTGAAGACCAATGTGAGATAGAATCCACAGCATGTGCACTCTGACTCCATTGTCCACAATCCTACCATACCTGTGTCTGGCTTCTGACACAAGCATGCCACAATTTATGCTTAATGAGTTGAGAGCATTTATGGATGACAGAGAATCAGTTACAATTAAACTGTCAATCTTTGATACATAGATGCATTTCAGTGCAAGGAGTATGGCAAACAGTTCTGTCTGAAGGGTAGAGGCCCAATTATTGATGTGTGCTCCAATTTCTTTAAGAGAGCCATCACTCTGTACGACAACAGCAGCACTACCAGCTGCACCCATATGCAGCAGGGAAATTCACAGACCTTCTTAAGCGGGTGAATGGAGGCTCCACCAACTTAGAAGCCCGAGGCACCATCCAAGCATGGCGCAACCTACTCTTGCTCGGCAATGTCTGTCTTGCAGTTCCTGAAAGACGAGGCAAACTGCTAACCACGTCAGTTATCAAGGCAGTGCACAACTACCCAAGAACGGATAACTGTGTCCCTCTGCCCCATCATTGCAGGAATCAAAGAGATAGACCCAAGAAAAGTCCCACTGAAAACGAGAAAATTTGCGCACAGGTTAGCAAAAAAATTGAAGAAGGTAACACAGTGGCACAGTAGCCCCCAAGGATGAGACCACGGCCCAAGCACTAAGAGACAAGCATCCAACCAGGGACACCATAGTCATCAACGACAACCCTGAGGAAGACCCCATCACTGAACAATTAATTTTGCCAGAATCGGAAGTCTATAAGGTGATCGTGTCATTTCCAGCAGGATCTGCAGGAGGTTACACTGGAATTCGACCTCAGCACCTCAAAGAGATGGTAAATCCAGTACTCGGTGAATCTGCATCAATTCTTCTCACCGAGTTAACAACTTTCGTCAACAATTGCCTGGCTGAGCGAATCCCAGAAGAAATTAAACCTTTCTTTTTTGGAGCCACACTATGTGCTTTGAAGAAGAGGGATGGGGGAATCAGACCCATTGCAGTTGGAAACACTCTTCGCCGTCTCGTTGCCAAAGCAGCAGTGAGAAACATTCGCCTAGAAGCTGCCACTTTACTCCAGCCACACCAACTGGGCTTTGGGGTCTCTCAAGGCAGTGAAGCTGCAGCTCATGCGGCAAGGGCCTACATCAGGGACCTACCAGAAGACAAGGCCATAGTCAAACTTGATTTTAGAAATGCCTTTAATATGGTGAAGAGAGATGCTGTTTTGTCAGCTGTTCGGGTTCGGTTCCCCAGTCTCTTTCCCTTCATTTCAGCCGGCTACAGCAAACCCTCAATTCTTTTGTTTGGAGAACATGAAATTCAATCATCAGAGGGTGTTCAGCAGGTTGACCCACTCGCTCCACTTCTCTTCTGCTTGGCAGTAAGAGAACTAACTTCCAGCCTATGCAGTGAGCTCAATATATGGTACCTGGATGACGGCACTCTGGCAGGTACTGAAGAGTCCCTCGTGGGGGACCTACAACTGGTGAAAACACAGGGAGAAGACTTGGGACTCATCCTCAATCCCTCCAAGTGTGAAATCATCACAGCGAACCAGGAAATAATCAATGCTGTGAGAAGAATCCTCCCAGAAGTCTCAACTACAACTCCGTCCAACAGTACCCTCTTGGGGGCACCGCTGGGTCACCAGGCCATCGATAATGTCCTCAGGGACAAATTGAATGACCTGATGAGAATGGAGGAGAGAATAAGCGATCTTGATGCCCATGATGCTCTGTATCTCCTCACAAAGTGTCTTACTATGCCAAGACTCACTTACTTCTTGAGGTGTGCACCCTCTTTTGACAATCAACACTCGATGAATATGACGCACACCTGAGATCAGCTTTTAAGAAGGCACTGAACCTGTCACTAGAGGATGAGCAATGGGATCAGGCAACCCTCCAAGTGCGACTGGGAGGTATAGGGGTGCGTAAAGCAACGCATGTTGCTTTACCTGCTTTTCTGTCTTCGTGTTTGGTTTCCAGTGCATTAGTCAAGAAGATAGTGCCCGAATGCTTGAGAGACTTGGTAGGAGCTCAAGACCCCAGGTTTACTGAAGCAGCGATTCGGTGGGACACCCTTACAGACTCCTCCAGTAGACCAGCTCCTCCCAAACAGCACAAACAGTCCCACTGGGACAAACCGATCATGGAAAAAATCGCCAACACAATGCTCTCCAATGCTTCAGGAAAGAACAAAGCTCGTCTCCTGGCAGTGAAGGCACCACACTCAGGAGATTTCCTGTTAGCTGTTCCCAATTCCTCACTGGGCACCCGTCTCGACCCACAGGCCATTCGGATTGGTGTTGCTCTTCGCCTAGCCGCCCCCATCCTCACCGAACATAGGTGTATTTGCGGCAGGGCGACAGCTGATCAATTCGGACTTCATGGTTTCGTGTGCCACACAGCAGAAGGGAAGTATGCCAGACATGAGGAGATCAATGACATAATAAAGAGAAGCCTTGCCACAGCCCGTTGCCCAGCTCAACGGGAACCCCAAGTACAGAGGTCTGATGGAAGTCAAAAGCGTCCTGATGGAGCCACTATGCTACCCTGGAAGGAAGGAAAGCAGATTGCCTGGGACTACACCTGTGCTGCCACATTGGCAGACACCTACTTGTCATACTCTGTAGTGGAAGGGGGTGGAGCTGCCAGCCACAGGGAGACCCAGAAGATCTGAAAATATGAAGACCTTCCCCCTTGCTATAACTTCATTCCAATAGGGTCGGAGACCTTTGGAGCATGGGGCAAGTGTGCTCTAAAGTTCCTCAAAGAGCTGGGTGAAAAGCTCATCATAGAAACCAAGGACCACAGGGCGACCAGCTTCCTCTTTCAGAGACTCAGTGTTGCGATCCAGAGAGGAAATGCCTGCAGCATTCTGGGCACGCGGCCCACCGCAGGGGAGCTGGACAAAGTATTCGAGACGTAGCTCTGAGTTACCTATGTTGTTTTACTTTCTGTTGTATTTTTGTGAATGTTTGGCCAATGTATTTTGTCTTTAAATAAAACATACTTGAAATATAGGGGGGTGGTAGGAGAAAATTATCAAACAGCTTCAAATTTATTCTTTTCTCTGAGGATGAGGGTCCCCATGACAGTTCTAGAGGTGGTACCTATATATACATATATATATATATATATATATATATATATATATATATATATATATATATTTTATATATATATATATATATATATATATATATATATATATATATATATATATATATATATATATATATGTCGTGCCGAATATGTAAAACTGGTCATTTAGCAAGAACTCATTTAAAATTAAGTCCTTTCTAAAATTTTCTCTTATAGGTTTATAGATATATTTTTTTCGTTAATGTTGATGTAAAAATTTATAATTTTGCACCAAAAGGAACTTAGAAAACTTACCTAACCTTATTATAACAAGAACAATTTATTTTAACCTAACCCAACTAAATATATTTTAGATTTGTTTACAATAATTTAATACTAAACAAACACAGTGAAATATATTTTTTTCGTTAGGTTCAGAATGATTTTGGCGAAATCATTACATACACAAATTTTCACTTGTCCAATATGGCAAAATGAACGTTGCTATTTAAGCCAAGATCGCAAGTTCTGCCTATTCGGCACGACATATATATATGTATATATATATATATATATATATATATATATAAGGAATTTAGATGCACTCTTTCCCCATGAGCCAAGGGTCTCTGAGCCTATGGGAACAAACATATAATGATGGGCAAGTTCTCCATATTTTCTAGACTTTTGGGACTCCCTGAAGCTGGCAGCTGCCCCTCCTTCCTCCCTGGTGTATTGGAGATAGGTATCAGCCAAGGTAGATGCACATGTATAGTCCCACACCACCTGCTTCCCATCTGTCCAGGCTTGAAGGGAGATACCATCTGGACGCTTCTGGCTGCCATCAGATCTGCATAGTTGGGGTGGCTCCCTTACTGCTGGGCATCCAGCTGTTGTGAGGCTCCTCTTGATAATGTTATTGACCTCCTCATGTCTTGCAATCTTTCCCTCGGATTTACGGCACACAAGACCATGGTACCCGAATCGGTCTGCTGCTTCACTGCCACAAATACACCTGTGTTCGGCGAGAATAGGGGCGGCAAGTCGAAGGGCAACACCGATGCGGATGGTCTGTGGGTCGATATATATATATATATATATATATATATATATATATATATATATATATATATATATATATATATATATATATATATATATATATATATATATATATATATATATATATATATATATATATATATATATATATATATATATATATATATTTATATATATATATATATATATATATATATATATATATATATATATATATATATATATATATATATATATATGTCGTGCCGAATAGGCAGAACTTGCCATCTTGGCTTAAATAGCAACGCTCATCTTGCCATATAGGACAAGCGAAAATTTGTGTATGCAATAATTTCGCCAAAATCATTCTGAACCTAACGAAAAATATGTATTTCAATGTGTTTGTTCAGTATTAAATTATTTTAAACAAATCTAAAATATATTTAGTTGGGTTAGGCTGAAATAAATTGCGTTTGTTATAATAAGGTTAGGTAAGTATATATATATATATATATATATATATATATATATATATATATATATATATATATATATATATATATATATATATATATATGTATATATATATATATATATATATATATATATATATATATTTTTATTTTTTATTATTATCATACCGGCCGATTCCCACCAAGGCAGGGTGGCCCGAAAAAGAAAAACTTTCACCATCATTCACTCCATCACTGTCTTGCCAGAAGGGTGCTTTACACTACAGTTTTTAAACTGCAACATTAACACCCCTCCTTCAGAGTGCAGGCACTGTACTTCCCATCTCCAGGACTCAAGTCCGGCCTGCCGGTTTCCCTGAATCCCTTCATAAATGTTACTTTGCTCACACTCCAACAGCACGTCAAGTATTAAAAACCATTTGTCTCCATTCACTCCTATCAAACACGCTCACGCATGCCTGCTGGAAGTCCAAGCCCCTCGCACACAAAACCTCCTTTACCCCCTCCCTCCAACCCTTCCTAGGCCGACCCCTACCCCGCCTTCCTTCCACTACAGACTGATACACTCTTGAAGTCATTCTGTTTCGCTCCATTCTCTCTACATGTCCGAACCACCTCAACAACCCTTCCTCAGCCCTCTGGACAACAGTTTTGGTAATCCCGCACCTCCTCCTAACTTCCAAACTACGAATTCTCTGCATTATATTCACACCACACATTGCCCTCAGACATGACATCTCCACTGCCTCCAGCCTTCTCCTCGCTGCAACATTCATCACCCACGCTTCACACCCATATAAGAGCGTTGGTAAAACTATACTCTCATACATTCCCCTCTTTGCCTCCAAGGACAAAGTTCTTTGTCTCCACAGACTCCTAAGTGCACCACTCACTCTTTTTCCCTCATCAATTCTATGATTCACCTCATCTTTCATAGACCCATCCGCTGACACGTCCACTCCCAAATATCTGAATACGTTCACCTCCTCCATACTCTCTCCCTCCAATCTGATATTCAATCTTTCATCACCTAATCTTTTTGTTATCCTCATAACCTTACTCTTTCCTGTATTCACCTTTAATTTTCTTCTTTTGCACACCCTACCAAATTCATCCACCAATCTCTGCAACTTCTCTTCAGAATCTCCCAAGAGCACAGTGTCATCGGCAAAGAGCAGCTGTGACAACTCCCACTTTGTGTGTGATTCTTTATCTTTTAACTCCACGCCTCTTGCCAAGACCCTCGCATTTACTTCTCTTACAACCCCATCTATAAATATATTAAACAACCACGGTGACATCACACATCCTTGTCTAAGGCCTACTTTTACTGGGAAAAAATTTCCCTCTTTCCTACATACTCTAACTTGAGCCTCACTATCCTCGTAAAAACTCTTCACTGCTTTCAGTAACCTACCTCCTACACCATACACTTGCAACATCTGCCACATTGCCCCCCTATCCACCCTGTCATACGCCTTTTCCAAATCCATAAATGCCACAAAGACCTCTTTAGCCTTATCTAAATACTGTTCACTTATATGTTTCACTGTAAACACCTGGTCCACACACCCCCTACCTTTCCTAAAGCCTCCTTGTTCATCTGCTATCCTATTCTCCGTCTTACTCTTAATTCTTTCAATTATAACTCTACCATACACTTTACCAGGTACACTCAACAGACTTATCCCCCTATAATTTTTGCACTCTCTTTTATCCCCTTTGCCTTTATACAAAGGAACTATGCATGCTCTCTGCCAATCCCTAGGTACCTTACCCTCTTCCATACATTTATTAAATAATTGCACCAACCACTCCAAAACTATATCCCCACCTGCTTTTAACATTTCTACCTTTATCCCATCAATCCCGGCTGCCTTACCCCCTTTCATTTTACCTACTGCCTCACGAACTTCCCCCACACTCACAACTGGCTCTTCCTCACTCCTACAAGATGTTATTCCTCCTTGCCCTATACACGAAATCACAGCTTCCCTATCTTCATCAACATTTAACAATTCCTCAAAATATTCCTTCCATCTTCCCAATACCTCTACCTCTCCATTTAATAACTCTCCTCTCCTATTTTTAACTGACAAATCCATTTGTTCTCTAGGCTTTCTTAACTTGTTAATCTCACTCCAAAACTTTTTCTTATTTTCAACAAAATTTGTTGATAACATCTCACCCACTCTCTCATTTGCTCTCTTTTTACATTGCTTCACCACTCTCTTAACTTCTCTCTTTTTCTCCATATACTCTTCCCTCCTTGCATCACTTCTACTTTGTAAAAACTTCTCATATGCTAACTTTTTCTCCCTTACTACTCTCTTTACATCATCATTCCACCAATCGCTCCTCTTCCCTCCTGCACCCACTTTCCTGTAACCACAAACTTCTGCTGAACACTCTAACACTACATTTTTAAACCTACCCCATACCTCTTCGACCCCATTGCCTATGCTCTCATTAGCCCATCTATCCTCCAATAGCTGTTTATATCTTACCCTAACTGCCTCCTCTTTTAGTTTATAAACCTTCACCTCTCTCTTCCCTGATGCTTCTATTCTCCTTGTATCCCATCTACCTTTTACTCTCAGTGTAGCTACAACTAGAAAGTGATCTGATATATCTGTGGCCCCTCTATAAACATGTACATCCTGAAGTCTACTCAACAGTCTTTTATCTACCAATACATAATCCAACAAACTACTGTCATTTCGCCCTACATCATATCGTGTATACTTATTTATCCTCTTTTTCTTAAAATATGTATTACCTATAACTAAACCCCTTTCTATACAAAGTTCAATCAAAGGGCTCCCATTATCATTTACACCTGGCACCCCAAACTTACCTACCACACCCTCTCTAAAAGTTTCTCCTACTTTAGCATTCAAGTCCCCTACCACAATTACTCTCTCACTTGGTTCAAAGGCTCCTATACATTCACTTAACATCTCCCAAAATCTCTCTCTCTCCTCTGCATTCCTCTCTTCTCCAGGTGCATACACGCTTATTATGACCCACTTCTCGCATCCAACCTTTACTTTAATCCACATAATTCTTGAATTTACACATTCATATTCTCTTTTCTCCTTCCATAACTGATCATTTAACATTACTGCTACCCCTTCCTTTGCTCTAACTCTCTCAGATACTCCAGATTTAATCCCATTTATTTCCCCCCACTGAAACTCTCCTACCCCCTTCAGCTTTGTTTCGCTTAGGGCCAGGACATCCAACTTCTTTTCATTCATAACATCAGCAATCATCTGTTTCTTGTCATCCGCACTACATCCACGCACATTTAAGCAACCCAGTTTTATAAAGTTTTTCTTCTTCTCTTTTTTAGTAATTGTATACAGGAGAAGGGGTTACTAGCCCATTGCTCCCGGCATTTTAGTCGCCTCATACGACACGCATGGCTTATATATATATATATATATATATATATATATATATATATATATATATATATATATATATATATATATATATATATATATATATATATATAAATCAATAACAACACTGCACTAGCCAAGGACTCGAACCCATGCTGCTTTGGCCTGCCTCATGGTGGGCGAAAACACATGACGCCCTAATCCACTGAGGTCAGTGGTCACCTGTGGTCATACAAGCCTAAGCTCTTTGGAGTTAGCGCGGGCTGTTACCAAGCATCATGGCTTGTTGTAGTGTTTTAGAATCTTAGGTTCAAGTGTTGAAGAGGGAGATTCTACTTCTTCAGAAGGAAAATAGGAGGCTGAAGCTTCGCATAGATGAGTTTGGGAGTGAGTGTGAGAAGGATTTAGCTGGTAAGGAGGAAATGGTTACCAGCAGTGATGGTGGCAGCCACTTTAAGTGTCAAGTGGTTCACAGTTCAGGGAGAAGGAAGATGAGGAGAGTTCATAGAGAAGATGTGAAGGTAGGAAATCGATTCTCTGTTCTCCAAGACGAGTGTACTTCAGTGGTTAGTGAGGTTGAAGGTACCAATGATTCCCCTGCTAATCAAGGTTAGAATATTTTAATAGGCGATTCTCAGGTAAGATATATGGACTGTGCATTTTGTAACAGAGACAGAAATGTCAGACAGAGAGTGTGCTTTCCTGGAGCTGGTGTTGGTGACATAGTAGGTTGTATAATATTATGGTAGGTAATGGGAACAAGCCCATTATCTGTCTTAGTGCTGGGGGTAATGACATTGGGAAGGGCAGGAGAGAGGACCTGCTGGATAAGTACAGGTCAGCCATAGAAGTAGTTAGGTCTAAGGGAGGGATCTCAATCATATGAGTGGGCAATGAATGGATGTCTAGGGCAATTGGTAGACATGTATTGCAAGGAACTTGCAATCTCATTCATTAATAACTGGGACCTATTCTTTGGCAAACGTGATATGTATGCAAGGGATGGGGTTCATCTCTCTGGGGATGGAGTGGTTGCATTAGCCAATTCAATTGAGAGGGTAATTGATCACTTGTCTAGGAATTTAAACTGATAGATAATAGAGGAATGGGTGTTTGTGGGAAGCAATCAGGCTGCAGCATTAGGGTTAAAAACAGCAGTTATGGAGGGCAGTAAGCTGTTATGGGACGAAATTCATAAGGCATCTAGATATGAAAATGTTGTGATAATGGGAGATTTTAACTTTAGACAAATTGATTGGAACAATATGACAGGAAATCTTGAGTCTAGTGACTTTCTTGATACGGTTCAGGATTGCTTTTTAGAACAGGTTGTGACAGAACCAACTAGAGGAAACAATCCGCTTGACATGGTTCTTGCCAACAAAGATTCACTAATTAATAATCTTGAGGTTAATGATGAGCTTGGGGAAAGTGATCACAAATCACTAAGTTACAATATATCATGGAATTACCCAGATAACTGCAATCAAATCTCTGTCTCAGATTTTCGCTTGGCCGACTTCATGGGACAGAAAAATTACCTGGGTGGGCTAAATTGGGATGTCCTGACTATGGGTCAGGTAGGTGATCTTGGTTGCCAATATGACGTTTTTCAGAGCATAGTTCTAGCTGCCCAGACAACTTTTGTTCCGAGTAGGGAAATTAGATCTAACAAAAATGATCCCAAATGGATGAACAATAGATTAAAACATCTCATTGGTCAAAAGAGAGGCATATATAGGCGTATCAAAAGAGGGGATGAGCAGTTAAGAAATCGATATATTCAATTAAAGAGAGAAATAAAGAAAGGAATATGAAAAGCAAAATGGGATTATAAGGCTAAGGTCGCAAGGGATTCAAACACTAACCCAAAAGACTTCTTTCAGGTAAACAGAAGTAAGATTAGGGACAATATTGGCCCACTTAATAGTAACTCTGGTCAGATCACTGACAGTGATAAGGATATGTGTGAAATTCTCAATACCTACTTCCTCTCTGTTTTCACCCAGGAAAATACTAGCGATATTCCTGAAATAATAGATTATGTAGAACAGGATGATAATAAACTATGTACGATTGCAGTAACTAGTGACATGGTCCTCAGACAAATAGAGAAACTAAAACCTAACAAATTCCCAGGCCCTGAAGAACTGTTTACAAGAGTGTTAAAGGAATGTAAAGAGGAACTTAGCATACCTTTGGCTAATCTTTTTAACATATCACTACAAACTTGCATAATGCCTGATAAGTGGAAAATGGCAAATGTAATACCTATTTACAAGGCATGTGACAGGTACTTGGCTTCGAACTATAGACCAATTAATAATTGCCGAAGCAATTCGTAGCCATCTTGACAGGCACAGATTGATTAATGAATCTCAACACGGTTTTACAAAGGGGCGTTCCTGTCTTACGAATTTATTAACTTTTTTCACTAAGGTGTTTGAGGAGGAAGATCATGGTAATGAATATGATATTGTGTATATGGACTTCAGTAAGGCTTTCGATAGAGTTCCACACCAGAGGCTATTGAGGAAACTTAAGGCACACGGAATAGGAGGAGAAATTTTTTCCTGGGTAGTGGCATGGCTGACAAATAGACAGAAGAGAGATTGCATAAATGGGGAGAAATCAGAATGGGGGCACGTCACAAGCGGTGTTCCGCAGTGGTCAGTGTTGGGCCCGTTTTTGTTCACAATTTACATAAACGACATAGATGAGGGAATAAATAGCGACACCAAAATAGGCCGTCCAATTCATTCTAATGAGGACACTAGAGCACTCCAGGATGATTTGAATAGACTGATGCAATGGTCGGAGAAGTGGCAGATGCAGTTTAATATTGACAAATGCAAAGTTCTAAATGTTGGACAGTTAAATAACCATGCCACATATAAACTAAATAATGTAGATCTTAATACTACTGATTGCAAAAAGGATTTAGGAGTTATGGTTAGCAGTAATCTAAAACCAAGACAAGAGTGCATTAGTGTTTGCAATAAAGCTAACAGAATTCTTGGTTTCATATCTAGAAGTATAAATAATAAAAGTCCTCAGGTTGTTCTTCAACTCTATATATCCTTGGTTAGGCCTCATTTAGACTATGCTGCTCAGTTCTGGTCACCGTATTACAGAATGGATATAAATGCTCTGGAAAACGTACAGAGGAGGATGACAAAGATGATCCAATGTATCAGAAATCTTCCATATGAGGATAGACTGAGGGCCCTGAATCTGCACTCTCTCGAAAGGCGTAGAATTAGGGGGGATATGATCGATGTGTATAAATGGAAAACAGGAATAAATAAAGGGGATGTAAATAGCTTTCTGAAAATTTCCAGCCAATACAGGACTCGCAGCAATGGTTTCATGTTGGAAAAATTCAGATTCAGGAAGGATATAGGAAAGCACTGGTTTGGTAATAGAGTTGTGGATTAGTGGAAGAAACTCCCGAGTACAGTTATTCAGGCTAAAGCGTTGTGTAGCTTTAAAAATAGGTTAGATAAATACATGAGTGGGTGTGGATGGGTGTGAGTTTGACCTGACTAGCTTGTGCTGCTGGGTCTGTTGCAGTGCTCCATTCTTGAGAGGGGATAACCAGACTGGGTGGGTCATTGGGCTAATCCGGGAAGGGGGGGTCATTGGTCTAATCTGGGGACATGGACCTGCTCCTCATGGGTCAGTAGGCCTGTTGCAGTGTTCCTTCTTTCTTATGTTCAGCCATAGAAGTAGTTAGGTCTAAGGGAGGGATCCCAGTCATATGTAGCATCTTGCCTAGAAAGTGAGTGGGCAATGGATGGATGTCTATGGCAATTTGTATAAATTGCTGGCTAGACAGATACTGCAAGGAACTTGCAATTCCATTCATTGATAACTGGGACCTATTTTTTGGCAAATGTGATATGTATGCAAGGGATGGGGTTCATCTCTCTTGGGATGGAGTGGTTGCATTAGCCAGTTCGACTGAGAGGGTAATTGATGACTTGTCTAGGAATTTAAACTGACAGATTATAGAGGTATAGGTGTTTGTGGGAAACAGTCACGCTGCAGCATTAGGGTTAAAAACAGCAGTTATTACCAGGATACCTCAGGGATATGTTTAAAAGACAATATTCAAAATAAAGCTGCTAGAAATGGCAAATCAATTGATCAACAAACAAAGAGAGATAGTAGAGGGCAACAAGAGACTAGCTCCCTTAAGGTTTACTATACATATAGTAGGAGTCTAAGAAATAAGATAGATGAGCTTAGATTACTTGCAAGTGTAGGTAATATAAACATTATTGGTATAACAGTGACCTGGTTCAATTTGAAAGATAGAGAAATGCCTTCTGAATGCAACATACAGGGTTATAAACTATTCCACACTGATAGGGTTAACAGGAAGGGTGGTGGAGTGGCGATGTATGTCAGAGAAAATTTAAATTGTTGTCTTACATATGATATAAGATTAGAAACATCGAACACAGAATCTGTTTGGCTACAGTTTCTCGAGGGACGTGACAAATTAATTTTGGGTGTGATTTATAGGCCCCAAACCTTGATAGGGAGTGCAGTAAACTGTTATGGGACGAAATTCATAAGGCATATAGATAAGAAAATATTGTGATAATGGGAGATTTTAACTTTAGACAAAATGATTGGAACATTATGACAGGAAATCTTGAGTCTAGTGACTTTCTTGATACGGTTCAGGTTTGCTTTTCAAAAAAAACTTTTCGAGTTTATTTTTTGGGAGGATGATGATCAGGTGTATTACAGTATTTATTATCATAATACAATCAGATTAGCATAGTTTTATCACGAGTGACCAAAAAACTTTTGGCAGTGTCACTACGTGCTCCCTGTCTGCCAAATTAAATTTTCAATATTTATTTTAACATTTGTTGGCAGACCTTAATCAAAACATAATGAATATATGCCTATTAAAGTACATCATAATTGAACGAAATCGTACGAAAAACAACAACAACAACAACAAAAATGATTACCCCTATGTGGTTTGTGGCCTGGTTGGCAAAGCTTTCACTTCGCAAGCTGAGGGTCCGGGTTTGATTCCCGGCAAGGGTGAAAACATTGTGCGTGTTTCCTTACACCATGTTCACCTATCAGTAAAATGGGTACTTGGGTGTTAGTCGACTGGTGTGGGTCGCATCCTGGGATAAAATGACCTAATTTGCCCGAAATGATGAACATAACAAGCGGCTTTCTATATAGTAGTATGTTATTGATGTCAGCTATGATTATTATTATTATTAAAGATTAGCCGGTATTCTCCCGGCCCGGGCCTTTTCCAAGTGGTGGCCCGGCCTTGGCTCCCTCTTTAGGGAGTGTCTGAGACCTAAGTCTCCCATGGGAGGAGGCACAAGTACCTCCTCATCTTTGGGACCAACTGTCCCCAGGCCTAGCCACAAGCTAGGCCTCTCTGGTCTGTCATCCCCGCCCCAAGGGGGCTAATGGGAATGACAGTCTTATGAGCTAAAGGCACGGGCTCAGGCACCTACCCTACCCTAGAAGGGTTAGGCATGGTGTCGATGCAGCTATGATCTGTATACCCTGTACATATACTTGTAGTAATAAAGATATTATTATTATTATTATTATTATTATTATTTTATTATTATTGTTATTATAATTATTATTATTATTTATTATTATAATAATAATAATAATTATTATTATTATTATTATTATTATTATTATTATTATTATTATTATTATTATTATTATTATTAATGTTATTATTAATGTTATTATTAATGTTATTATTAATGTTAAGTCTCTCCTCGTACAAAAGAACTCTCTCAACTCTAAGAATTACCAACTACCAATTAAACTCAAATACTAAATAAAACTAATATAATTAAATAGAAAATTTATCCACTCACCTAAACTAGAATCATTCATTTCTTCAACAACTTCCATAAGTTGTTTCCATGTTTGGTTATAATAACACTTAGGGATAAGCGGCTAAACATGTTGTTTTCTACTCTTTGTCACTCTTCACTATATTCTATTTGTGTTGAAACATTCAAGTATTTCATCAGTCTGTTGTCTCACCATTTCTTTCACAGTACTCTCAATGTCTTCTCTCTGCATCCATCTCACTACTTTCTCATAGTTCTCAGGACTAAGTTTACCTCTCCCCATTCTCAAAATTGAATATACAAGTTCTATAAGAACATCCGAGGTAAGATTTCTCACATCTCGACAATCCTTTAAATTGATCGTATTCTCACAACAAAGTTATCCACTGTCACGTCCATGCTTACAAGCGATACACTAACTTCTCTCTCTATCTCTCTCTCTCTCTCTCTCTCTCTCTCTCTCTCTCTCTCTCTCTCTCTCTCTCTCTCTCTCTCTCTCTCTCTCTCTCTCTCTCTCTCTCTCTCTCTCTCTCTCTCTCTCTCTTTCTTTTACACAGAGTTTGACAAGTTTAGGTTAAGGATCTCTAGCTTTACTGACAAGCTATTTTCAGGTTAAGGATATCTAACTTTATTGACAAGCTACGAGCTGTTACCTACATCAGCTCATTTAAAAGTATTTTTATTATTATGAAACATACAAGTAGGGAACAGGATGAAGTTGGAGCCATCTGTGGGACAGTAATTTCATTTTTCTCTTGTCTCTCTCTCTCTTAAGATTACACCATTAGAGTTCCTCATTTACATTAAAATTTTCTTATTTTCCCCTATTACTCATTCAAAATTACACTACATCAAATGACACTTTAACAAACCCCTTGTATAGTAGTCATTTGACATCAGTGCGCACCATGAACACGCTATATAAGGAAGATACTTGCATAAAATACCAACAATACATATACCCAACTGGTTCCCCAATGTTCATAGACTATCATCACTTGAGTCAATACACTGCTAAATATCATGTGGGAGTTCGATCAAGTGGATTGGGTAAAGAAATACTCACGTAGGCTGGTAGTACATATAATTACAGATAATGTGGAGAGCGCCCTTACAGCCGTACCTTGTCTCCTTGCTCACTCTCGTAACACTGACTGCCTGGCCGCCCACAGTACCCATATGTGAGGGGGTCTTTGAATACTGCCAGGTCAGCACATGAGTTCAGACAGTGACTCAGGCAGAGACGGTTGGTAGTGAGTCAACTACTGGTACACTGGTTACTGGTAACTGGTTACTACTACTGAGAGCTCGGCGACGCTAACGTATGTCGTCCCGACATACAACTAATACAAACTAGAGATGGCAGGTATACGGCTTGGGCTGATTCTATACAATGTCAAAGTACACAACAATTAAACATTATAACATACATAAGTAGAACATTGGAATGGAAGCTTACGTAACTGAAACTGTAATGCAATACAAGGTATAATATAGCACAACTTAAAACTCAACGTTGAGATTACACAATAGAAGTGATAAAAAAAAATTTGATCGATCGATCTGTATTCATGTGATCTACGGATTCTGAGGAAGGAATATATACAAAGAAAGAGTGTTTAACAGAAAGGCAGATTCGGTGCACTCAAATCTAGACTGTTAACTCTCAGAATGCGGAGAGAACATGAACACAAAAAAAAAAATTCTTGAATACTGATAAGTTGATACTGTAATTATTCATCTATACAGGTTATTTACATTTAACCCCAACTCTGCTAGGGTGAGATTGACATATGCAGAATGGGTGTCATCTCTGGGAGGATCAAACTCTGTAGCATTGGCTAACTCATGCTGTATTTGAGGCAAATCTGAATTGGATGTTACAAATGATACTTGAGGATTTCTCAATACCTGTCGTGTACGTAGGGAATAACGACATTCAGGTTGATCGTCTGACTGAGTATCAGAGGAAGAGAGTACAGGATCAGGAGGATTGTCAGAGTCTGTCACATTAGTCTGGGTTGGAACATCATTATCATCACATACTAACTTCATATGATCTAAATGCGATTCTTTATACTGACCAGTACTAATCTCTCTAACCTTATACTTATTACCAGTGATATGTTCAACTACTCGATAAGGACCAACAAACTTTTGATCAAGCTTTGGCATTGCAGACGTTTTGTTAAAGTTAATCAGCATAACTCTCGAACCTACTTTGATTTTGGATGGCTTTGCTCGAGTGTTTGCGACTCTTGTAAATTCTGCTGTTGATTTATGAAGTGTTTCACGGATTCTTCTAAAAACACTTTGAGCTAAGCTGGTACGAGTTGCTATGAAATCATCAGGGTTGTAATTTGGTTTCGGATTAGAATATAACAACTCATAAGGCAAACGTTTATCTACACCGTACAATGCATAATGTGGAGTGTCACCTATAGAAACATTGTAAGCAGAATTTATAGCACACTGCACATCAGGTATAACTTCATCCCAAGTTTCACTGTTGGGATTGATAGTGGCTCTCAAGACATCAAGTACTTTCTTATTGGTTCGTTCCGCTAACCCATTGCTGGCAGGATGATGAGGAACAATGGTGGATTTAGAGATCTTGTACAAGGTGCACAAATTTTCAAGAATCTCATTACAGAATTCACCTCCATTATCTGTTACTAGGGACTTAGGGGTGGTATGCCTGCAGATAATGCGTTCTTTAAACGCTTTAGCTACTGTCTCGGCAGTCTTATCTGCAATAGGAACTAACTCACAATATCTGGTGAAATGGTCTACCATAACACACAGATGTTTGTTGCCTTGGAGGGAACATTGGAAATTAGTTAACAAATCTAGCGCAACTCTTTCCCACGGTTCGCTAGTAGTTGGATATACTTGGATTGGATTAGGACCATTAGCATTACCTTTATGTTGCATGCAGACACTACATTTCTTAACATACTCAGAAATATCAGTTGCCATACGAGGCCAAAAGTATTTCAATCTGGCTTGTTTTACTGAACGATCCATACCAGGGTGTGCAACACCTGGTACATCGTGAACTAGCTGTAAGGCTACATTCACTAGTGACTGTGGAATTACTAACTGGTATACTCTTCTGCTAGGAGTACCCAACTCGGCTGTTCGATACAGTAATTCTTGGTTCATGACAAAGTCACTGATGGGTGCTGGTGGCTTCACAGTCAGAATAAGATCTTCCTGGAGCAGGAATCGAATCACACCAGACCACATGGGATCTGTTCGTTGAGCATTCTTTACATCTTCAGCACTAAATGGAGGGTCTGCAGTTACTATACTAACATGTCGCGATAAGGCATCTGCGACTACATTTGACTTGCCAGGTAAATGCTCAAAGGTGGGATTGAACTCTTGGATAGTCAAGGTCCATCTGGCTAACCTTCCAGTAGGTTGTTTGTTCTGGAATAAGGGTATCAGTGGAGCATGGTCTGTCAAGACATGAACAGAGTACTGATAAATAATGTCTCGGAAGTGCTTTAAAGACCATACTATTGCTAAAGCTTCTTGCTCAGTTACTGTATAATTACGTTCAGCCTTCGTAAGGACTCGGCTAGCAAATGCAACTGCGTTGTACTTGCCATCGGTCTTCTGAGCTAGTACGGCACCTATGCCAATTGAACTAGCATCAGTTGTCAGATAGAAGGGCTTAGAAAAATCTGGAAATTTCAAAATTGGAGCAGATGTTAGCTTTTCTTTTAGAGTTTGGAATGCTCTTTCTTGACGGAAGGTCCAAACAAAAGGAGCATCTTTCTTAAGCAACTCAGTTAGAGGAGCAGCTATGGAAGAAAAATTGGCAATGAAAGATCTATAAAAACCTGCTAAGCCCACAAAGGATCTTACGGCATCAGCAGTTTTGGGAGTTGGAAAATTTAGTACTGCAGTTACTTTACTTTGGTCAGTCGTAACCCCTCTAGGAGTGACTACGTGACCAAGAAACTTAATTTCTGATCTGAAAAATTGACATTTAGACAGTTTGATCTTTAAATTGGCTTCTTCAAGCTTACCAAGTACTACATCAAGTCTTTTCAAGTGTGTATCCACGTCTTTAGACATGACGATTACGTCATCTAAGTACACCATAAGTGCATTACCTATGAGACCTCTAAAGATATTAGTCATGAGCCTTGAGAACGTGATAGGGGAAGATCGTAATCCAAACGCCATACGGAGGAAGTGATAATGACCTGTAGGAGTGGAGAATGCAGTTAGCTCTTGGCTGTCCTCGTGAAGAGGGACTTGCCAAAACCCTTGTAACAAATCCAGGGTTGAAAAGACTTTGTTATCTCCGATATTACGTAAAAGATCACCCAGTACAGGAAGTGGGAAGCGATCTGGGATAGTTTTCGCGTTTAACTTCCTAAAGTCAATTACTGGGCGCCAAGTACCATCCTTCTTAGGTACTAGTATCAAGGGTGCATTCCAAGGTGAATTGCTAGGTGCAATAACTCCATCATCAAGCATTTGATTGATCAATTCTTCTGCGACAGCAACTTGTGAATGAGGCATTCTGTACGCAGGTATGTAGATAGGTCTAGTACCAGGTTCAAGTGGAATACGATGGGACAATAAGTTCGTTATACCCATCTTCTCACCTGGTAAAGCAATGGCTTTACGACGTTTGTTCAACAGAGTCAACAAACGCTTGACTTCATCTGGGAAGTCAGTGGGAGCTAAGTCTTTCTCCTCAACTGGTGGAACAGATTGATCCAGTGAAGTGGATGAGGTCTCCCCGGCAGAAATAGCACCGACCCACTGGTCAGGTGACAACTCATCCTCTACCTGAACAGGGTAAGGATAGTGAACAAGGTCAACAAGATTGGTATTTGCTCTGAGGCGAACACTGTGACCAGAAGTGTTGGCCAGGAAGAAATGGATCTTACTATCTCTTACAACATGTAAGGATGGTTCAACAAATAGACCTTTTACTTTGCAGGAATCACTGTCAACTAGGACGTTATCACCATCTGGAACACTAGGAACAACTACAGACACTCTAGTGAGAGCACTAGCCGCAACAGAGACGTCTTTCTGCAGACGGCATGTGACATCAACAAGAGATGGCATTACTAGTTTCAAGTAATCGTTTTCTGACAAGGCATCCCCTGTGGAGAAACTACTACTCGAACTAGCAGTCATTGCAGGGATAGGTTGTGCACTCAAGGCAATCTGAGTGTCCTCGGACACTTGAGGCATCGGACTATCCTGCAAGTCTGAAGGTATAGGTGGAACACTGATGGGAGTGACAGAATTACCAGTGCCTGACCGCTTGGGTACGCTACTGGAGAATGCATTAGCTTGTAAGGACTTAATCCGTACATCATACTCTGCAGCAGTATAACAGATTTCTGATCCAAGCTGGTAACCCCAGAATGGAACGATCAAGTCGTCAATTTGGGCATGCCATCGATAAGGGTCGAGCACAATGCGTAAGTCTCGCATGGAAGCAAAGCCCAGTAGAAGGTCACCAGGGAAAGTAATCTGGTCGACAACAAGGAAGGAAGCAGTGAAGTCTCTACCTTGGATAGAAAAGGTTAGGGAAGTCCGACCTCGGACACGCAGGTGAGAACCAGCTACTCCACTAAGGGAGGACACATGAGTCGGTTCTACGAGAAGGACATGTCGTAACTGCTTATCCTTAAACAAACTAGACCTAATAATACTGACTTGCGCACCAGAGTCCATGAACAAATGAACGGGCGCATTATAAACAGATGCTTGCACTATAGGGCCTATGGTTGCATTGGAAGTTATGTGCAAACAAAAAGGTGGATTGTCATCAGAAAAGACTTGTTCTACTTCATCCCCAAAATCATCTATGTCAGAGACATGTGAAGCAACATCATCAGCAGGATTGTCATTCTCGAGACTGCTTAAGGCTTCAAAGGAATTGTGAACGGGGATGGTGTACTCATTATCACCTACTGTCACCATGGGACGGTTTGACTGGGGCGCTCGAATTCCCCCGAATTGGAAGAATGAGCCTGGTTCTGGTTATTTTGAGAACCACGATATCTGTTTCCTCTACGGGTTCTGCGGTTGGAACGGCCACGGAAAGACCTAGAGTACTGAAGGTTATAGAGAGCATTGCACTCAGATGTGTCATGTCCATGTATTCTATGATAAGTACAGTAGGGAAGATCTGGGTACTCATCATCAGTACGACGTCTCTTAGGGTAACTATCAGGACAATTAATTGCAATATGGCCACGGAAACCACAGTTGTAACAATTCCGCCGACTATGGTTACTGAATGTACTATGAATACTACGAGGTGTATAACGACTCTGTACACTGGTTCTTGGTGATCTCTGAGATGGTTGACGACCACGATTTGTCTCTGTGGCGCAAACAAGAGGTGGTGCAGACTGAGGCATATGTGTGACATTACTTTTGATACATGGGAAAGTACCCTGGGGGCACAAGGAACGTACATGATTTAAGGCTGTAAGTGGTTCCATCGTCACAGTTGGAGGATGAGCCTCATAAGCACACACGGAAGCAGGCGGCATTAGTTCTTTGATTGCTCCAAAAGCTGCTATTTTAGCAAACGGTTCTGTGAATGGTTTAACCTCTTCAGGGAGAAAAGATGATGATTGGACAGCATTGATAAATGATGATAAAAGTTTGTCTAATCTAACAGCAAATGCACTCAACGATTCATTACTCATGGGTGTAGCATTCACTAGTTCCCTAAGAACGACATATGGATCAGCTGTTTTTACTGGGACAAGGAAAGAACGAATCAGTTCCTCATATTGTGACCACTTAGTAAGATTCCTGAAGTCTCGCATATCAAGGAGATCAACAACGTGAACAGCAGCAGGGGATCGATGAAGAGCTTCTTTAGCAAGTCTGATAAGACTTTCCTCTGAAGGAGGACCTTCAACTAGAGCACCAGCACGAGAACGAATGGCCGCAAACCATGCTTCAAGACTATGTACATGGCCATTGAATAAAGGTAACGCATCAAGGGAATCACGAGTATAACTATAGTATCTCGGTGTCTGGGTCGGTCTGTCAGTCACTAAGGAACTGTGAGGACTGATGACAGGGGCAACAGTAGCCTGAGAGGTCTGAGTATCGACATTCACTAAAGTATCACTTGACGGTATGTGAGACATAATGGCAAAGTAGCACGAGAACAAATAAGGCAAAAATAATGAACAATAAAAATGATACAAAATGCTAGAATTGAAATAAAAGAGATGCAACTAATTCTGCAGAAGGAATAAAAAAAAATGTCTAAGATACACTGCAAGAGGAAGGACAACTCAATGTGAAGGACTATTGGCCAAGATAAAAAATTTACATTGAAATATACAAGTAAAAATATTACTGGAGACTGAATTAAATGCAAAATGAGCTGTCTTTACTCTTGCTAATAAAGAAATTAATTAATAAAATTTTAAATCAATGTAAAAAGTAGAAAATAAAATTACTAAATTGTTAACTGGGAAATTTAAGTATTTTCTAAGAATACATAAACAAAATTAAAATATAATTCATAAAAATATCAATAAAAGAAAATAATTCACTGCAGAACAAGTGCAACAAAATAATTCACTGCAGAACAAGTGCAACAAAATAATTCACTGCAGAACAAGTGCAACAAAATAATTCACTGCAGAACAAGTGCAACAAAATAATTCACTGCAGAACAAGTGCAACAAAATAATTCACTGCAGAACAAGTGCAACAAAATAATTCACTGCAGAACAAGTGCAACAAAATAATTCACTGCAGAACAAGTGCAACAAAATAATTCACTGCAGAACAAGTGCAACAAAATAAGGTGTAGAAATAATCACTGCAATAATAAAGTGCCACTGGGAAAACGCAGGTTAAATAATGAAATAAAAATATGAAGAAAAAACTGATTGAACACTTTAACTCTTAATTGTAAATTAGACAAAACAATTTACTCAAACAGAGTAAAGAAAACACTTTACGTTAAAAGTAATTGAAATTGCATCAAGAGTGAATTTGTTCAAAGAAATATAAAAATATGAATAAAAATAAAACAAAGGAACAAAATGGGTAGTGTAACACATACAGTGGCGGGGCACACAACGCTTAATCACGTATTCATTTTTTTTTTAGTATATTCTTACAACAAAATCTTGCTGTGACTGATACGACAAAAAATTGCTGGCAAAAATAATGGTACACAGTCTGCGAAAAAATTAGAGGAATGAGACACTGCTGGCATATGAAAAAAGACACACATAGAAATAAATGGATAATTTGGTATACTGGGGTGAATATCACTGCATGAACTACAGTGACAAATACTGGAGAATACAATGCTGAAAGAATACAAAAAAAAAAAATGAATCACTTCACACAGAGTGACTGACTGGTACACTACACAATAATACTTACTACAGACAGGAATAGCATAAAAAAAAACACAGATAAAAAAAAATATAAG
Source organism: Cherax quadricarinatus (assembly GCF_038502225.1). NCBI lineage: Eukaryota > Metazoa > Arthropoda > Malacostraca > Decapoda > Parastacidae > Cherax > Cherax quadricarinatus. The sequence continues at coordinate 27,754,082 of NC_091328.1, forward strand.
ATAAGCGATAATACTGAAAAATATTGCAAAAATAATGAGTCAAAGAAACACTGAGTCTACACTGAAAAACACAAGGTTTAGAGTACACAAGAAATTTACTATAAATGTCTCACACACGCAAATGTCTTTAAATGCAAGAAAAATGTCTCTAACTATCACTGAAGTCTGTAGTAGTCGGGTGATTACTGGTGATGAGGAAGGTTGTCCTGCATGGTGATGACGCCGACACTCACACTGTCGTCATGAAGAAATGCGCTTTCTCGGTGGACTCGCATAATTGGCTTTATCGTTGGCGCTCAGCTACATCTCTTGACCAATTATGTGAGCCAAAACAGTATTAGGACCCGGTACAAGGGTGCAAACAACCACAGGTAGATGGGTGGGTGGCTGATGGTGGGTGGTTGGTGGTGGGTTGGTGGAGGGAGAGTGTATAGCGGTGGGTGAGATGACTCTCGCTGGCGCACTGGCGCGCACTCCACTCTACCCACGAAGGTGGCTTGATAAGCCACTCTATGCCACAGGAATGGTGAAAACCACTCTTAGCATCCAACAGGGAGCACAAAGCAATATAGACAATACTTCAAAGGAACTAGGCTTACTTCTTACTGCATGGCTTACTTCTCTCTCTCAGCTGGGTTGGCTGACTGGCTTACCCCACGAGAATGGCTGACTGGAAGACGTGTAACGATGCACAAAGCACGGAGGAGCAGGTGGATGACAGGAGACAGGCTGGATATAGGCTGACTGGCATTCACTTCCACAGTCTGGCTTACTGACTGGCTTAATTGCAAAATCCGGGTCAACCCCTCAGAGATTGAAGCAATTAGCACACGAACTAAGCCAGGAAGCTTGAAAAAAACGGCTGCAACAGGCTTGCAGGCTGGAGGTGGTGAGTGGGGGTAAGCGGCTGGCTGGAGGTTCACCTTTGACCCGCCGGCTACTCACAAACAGTCTTCTAACGTCTTGAATTACCCTTAAAACTTAAATCCACGCTCCACACCGCTGTCACCATTTATCATGTGGGAGTTCGAACACGTGGATTGGGTAAAGTAATACTCATGTAGGCTGGTAGTACGTATAATTACAGATAATGTGGGGAGCGCCCTTACAGCCGTAACCTTGTCTCCTTGCTCACACTCGTAACACTGACTGGCCGCCCACAGTACCCATATGTGAGGGTGTCTTTGAATACTGCTATGGTCAGCACAATATGAATTCAGACAGTGACTCAGGCAGAGACGGTTGGTAGTGAGTCAACTACTGGTACACTGGTTACTGGTAACTGGTTACTACTACTGAGAATATTACTAGTTGAGAAGTATTCTCCTGTTTGGTTTATGGCCTTTAAATGTTCTCATTGATAAACATTAGTCACTGACTGGTCATGCAGTAGTGACATAACTGGAGCTTATACCCCCCATCCCCCCGCCCTTTGATTTCATGGGGGTAACACCAGAGATTCCGCCCCGGGTGACACCAACTCTAGCGACGCCTCTAGAAGTAGCTGAACACACCTCCACGTCTTAAGACCTCACCTGTAACTCACCTTTTCAGCTGACTCCAGCTGTTTCTAGGCTGAGAGACTGATTGCCTCATCTTCTGCCTCTCTAGTCTTCTGTATAGTATTGATAAAGCCACATTTTGGCGAAACGTCTACGTAGTAAAGATACCCAGATGTTCCACCGGTGTCTTACTATACCATGTGTCTTCACCGCCTCCCCAGCAGTCACCATCTGCCATTTACGCAAGGCCCAACGTGCACAATAAAATTTATATTTATTCATTTATAATTACCCACCATTTTAAGAGTATATTTTTCATTGAAATAGTTACGAAAATTCAAAATATTCAATTTAATGAATGCGATACCAAAATACCTACATACACATTATTTATATAATTTACATACACAATAATTAAATACTTATCCTTATTAACATCATAAAAAATATATTCCAGAATAAACAGAGACCCCAACAACTATATACAGATTCAGAGTGCAGATTCAGGGCCCTCAGTCTATCCTCATAGGGAAGATTTCTGATACATGGGATCATCTTTGTCATCCTCCTCTGTACGTTTTCCAGAGCATTTATATCCATTCTGTAATACGGTGACCAGAACTGAGCAGCATAGTCTAAATGAGGCCTAACCAAGGATATATAGAGTTCTAGAACAACCTGAAGACTTCTATTATTTATACTTCTACATATGAAGCCAAGAATTCTGTTAGCTTTATTGCGAACACTAATGCACTGTTGTCTTGGTTTTAGATTACCGCTAACCAGAACTCCTAAATCCTTTTCGCAATCAGTAGTATTAAGATCTACATTATTTAGTTTATATGTCGCATGGTTATTTAACTGTCCAACATTTAGAACTTTGCATTTGTCAATATTGAACTGCATCTGCCACTTCTCCGACCATTGCATCAGTCTATTCAAATCATCCTGGAGTGCTCTAGTGTCCTCATTAGAATGAATTGGACAGCCTATTTTGATGTCATCAGCAAATTTGCTTATGTCGCTATTTATTCCCTCATCTATGTCGTTTATGTAAATTGTGAACAACAACGGGCCCAACACTGACTGCTGAGGAACACCGCTTGTGACGTGCCCCCATTCTGATTTCTCCCCATTTATGCAAACTCTCTGCTGCCTATTTGTCAGCCATGCCTCTACCCAGGAAAAAATTTCTCCTCCTATTCCGTGTGCCTTAAGTTTCCTCAATAGCCTCTGATGTGGAACTCTATCGAAAGCCTTACTGAAGTCCATATACACAATATCATATTCATTACCATGATCTACCTCCTCAAACACCTTAGTGAAAAAAGTTAATAAATTCGTAAGACAGGAACGCCCCTTTGTAAAACCGTGTTGAGATTCATTAATCAATCTGTGTCTATCAAGATGGCTACGAATTGCTTCGCCAATTATTGATTCCATAAATTTTCCCACTGTGGAGGTAAGGCTTTTTGGTCTATAGTTCGAAGCCAAGGACCTGTCACCTGCCTTTTAAGTAGGTATTACATTTGCCATTTTCCACTTATCAGGCACTATGCCAGTTTGTAGTGATACGTTAAAAAGATTAGCCAAATGTATGCTAAGTTCCTCTTTACATTCCTTTAACACCCATGCAAACAGTTCATCAGGGCCTGGGGATTTGTTAGGTTTTAGTTTCTCTATTTGTCTGAGGACCATGTCACTAGTTACCGCAATCGTACACAATTTATTATCCTGTTCTACATAACCTATTATTTCAGGATTATCGCTAGTATTTTCCTGGGTGAAAACTGAGAGGAAGTAGGTGTTGAGAATTTCACAGATATCCTTATCTCTGTCAGTGATCTGACCAGAGTTACTCTTAAGTTGGCCAGTCTTGTCCCTAATCTTACTTCTGTATACCTGAAAGAATCATTTTGGGTTAGTCTTTGAATCCCTTGCGACCTAAGCCTCATAATCCTTTTTTGCTTTTCTTATTCCTTTCTTTATTTCTCTCTTTAATTGAATATATTTATTTCTTAACTGCCCATCCCCTCTTTTGATACGCCTATATATGCCTCTCTTTTGACCAATGAGATGTTTTAATCTATTGTTCATCCATTTGGGATCATTTTTGTTAGATCTAATTTCCCTACTCGGAACAAAAGTTGTCTGGGCAGCTAGAACTATGCTCTGAAAAACGTCATATTGACAACCAAGATCACCTACCTGACCCATAGTCAGGACATCCCAATTTAGCCCACCCAGGTAATTTTTCTGTTCCATGAAGTCGGCCAAACGAAAATCTGGGACAGAGATTTGGCTGCAGTTTTCTGGGTAATTCCATGATAAATTGAAACTAAGTGATTTGTGATCACTTTCCCCAAGCTCATCATTAGCCTCAAGATTATTAATTAGTGACTCTTTGTTGGCAAGAACCAAGTCAAGCAGATTGTTTCCTCTAGTTGGTTCTGTCACAACCTGTTCTAAATAGCAATCCTGAACCGTATCAAGAAAGTCACTAGACTCAAGATTTCCTGTCATATTGTTCCAATCAATTTGTCTAAAGTTAAAATCTCCCATTATCTCAACATTTTCATATCTAGATGCCTTATGAATTTCGTCCCATAACAGCTTACTGTACTCCTTATCAAGGCTTGGGGGCCTATAAATCACACCCAAAATTAATTTGTCACGTCCCTCGAGAAACTGTAGCCAAACAGATTCTGTGTTCGATGTTTCTAATCTTATATCATGTCTAAGACAACAATTTAAATTTTCTCTGACTTACACCGCCACTCCACCACCCTTCCTGTTGACCTTGTCAGTGTGGAATAGTTTATAACCCTGTATGTTGCATTCGGAAGGCATTTCTCTATCTTTCAGGTTGAACCAGGTCTCTGTTATACCAATAATATCTATATTACCTACACTTGCAAGTAATCTTAGCTCATCTATCTTATTTCTTAGACTCCTACTATTTGTAGGAGTCTAAGTTTAAGGTTTAAGGGAGCTAGTCACTTGTTGCCCTCTACTATTTTAACTTTTAAGATTTAAAAAATAAACCTTAAAACTGTAATATACACCATTTTAATATGTTAAACAAGAATACAAACATTATTAAAGAAATATTCAAATAAATAACAAATACAAATACATACGTTTATTTCTCTGTAAAGATTACAATGTGTGGTTTACATGTTATAAAATATTGGTTACAGTGTGTGGTTTACACAATATTAAATACTAAGTACAAAGTAGACCACTATCACGCTTAGCATGACTAGGCATTTCGGGCAGACTAATAATAATTCTAACTCAATATTGATACAGGTTATGGATGATATTGATATTAAACCTTAGTAACTGTATTACAGTTTGTAAATTTTAGTCTTGACATAATACAGTTTCTATTAAGAGGAAGGTAGGGTAGTGGTCTGTAGTGCTATCTGTGATTATCCCTGATTTAAGGGGGGCTAGTATATTGGTCCATATGTGGTCTATTATGGTTGCACTTGTCTCAGTCAGCCTGGTTGGTTTAGTTATTGTTGGTATGAGAAGTGTGTTGTTCATATTGTTGATGAAATAAGTTACAGGCTGATCATCTAGTAAGCCAAGGTTGATGTTGAAGTCTCCAGCTAAGAGAAGGTGGTGCTTGTTCATTTGTCTGTTTGTTATTAGTGTCTTTAATTTATCACTAAAATTTGGGATGTTTGTGTGAGGCATCCGATAAATGGCACCGATTGTTATAGGAATGGTATTTGGGACCTGACGATCTGTTGGAGTGTGAGCAGGGTAATATTTAGTGAAGGGATTCAGGGAAACCGGTTATTTTTATATAGCCGGACTTGAGTCCTGGAAATGGGAAGTACAATGCCTGCACTTTAAAGGAGGGGTTCGGGATATTAGCAGTTTAGAGGGATATGTTGTGTATCTTTATACGTACATGCTCCTAAACTGTTGTGTTCTGAGCACCTCTGCAAAAACAGTGATTATGTGTTAGTAAGGTGAAAGTGTTGAATGATGATGAAAGTATTTTCTTTTTGAGGATTTTCTTTCTTTTTGGGTCACCCTGCCTCGGTGGGAGACGGCCGGCTTGTTGAAAAAAAAAATATTCTCCATATTCATCACTATAGCAAGGAAATGAGTGAGCTACTCAAGTCCCAATATGACTCATTTTTTAGCAAGCCTCTAACCAGACTGAGAGTCGAAGATCAAAATGAATTTTTTTATGAGAGAGCCACAGAATTTGGTTAACACAAGCCTATCCGATGTTATCCTGACGCCAAATGACTTCGAACAGGCGATAAATGACATGCCCATGCACTCTGCCCCAGGGCCAGACTCATGGAACTCCGTGTTCATCAAGAACTGCAAGAAGCCCCTATCACGAGCCTTTTCCATTCTATGGAGAGGGAGCATGGACACGGGGGTTGTCCCACAGTTACTAAAAACAACAGACATAGCCCCTCTCCACAAAGGGGGCAGTAAAGCAACAGCAAAGAACTACAGACCGATAGCACTAACAACCCATATCATAAAAATCTTTGAAAGGGTCCTAAGAAGCAACCCATCAGTTACACAACCCAGGGCAACATGGGTTTAGAACAGGTCGCTCCTGTCTGTCTCAACTATTGGATCACTACGACAAGGTCCTAAATGCACTAGAAGACAAAAAGAATGCAGATGTAATATATACAGACTTTGCAAAAGCCTTCGACAAGTGTGACCATGGCGTAATAGCGCACAAAATGCGTGCTAAAGGAATAACAGGAAAAGTCGGTCGATGGATCTATAATTTCCTCCCTAACAGAACACAGAGAGTAGTCGTCAACAGAGTAAAGTCCGAGGCAGCTACGGTGAAAAGCTCTGTTCCACAAGGCACAGTACTCGCTCCCATCTTGTTCCTCATCCTCATATCCGACATAGACAAGGATGTCAGCCACAACACCGTGACTTCCTTTGCAGATGACACCCGAATCTGCATGACAGTGTCTTCCATTGCAGACACTGCAAGGCTCCAGGCAGACATCAATCAAATCTTTCAGTGGGCTGCAGAAAACAATATGAAGTTCAACGATGAGAAATTTCAATTACTCAGATATGGTAAACACGAGGAAATTAAATCTTCATCAGAGTACAAAACAAATTCTGGCCACAAAATAGAGCGAAACACCAACGTCAAAGACCTGGGAGTGATCATGTCGGAGGATCTCACCTTCAAGGACCATAACATTGTATCAATCGCATCTGCTAGAAAAATGACAGGATGGATAATGAGAACCTTCAAAACTAGGGAGGCCAAGCCCATGATGACACTCTTCAGGTCACTTGCTCTATCTTGGCTGGAATATTGCAGCACACTAACAGCACCTTTCAAGGCAGGTGAAATTGCTGACCTAGAAAATGTACAGAGAACCTTCACGGCGCGCATAACGGAGATAAAACACCTCAATTACTGGGAGCGCTTGAGGTTCCTAAACCTGTATTCCCTGGAACGCAGGCGGGAGAGATACATGATTATATACACCTGGAAAATCCTAGAGGGACTAGTACCGAACTTGCACACGAAAATCTCTCACTACGAAAGCAAAAGACTTGGCAGACGATGCAACATCCCCCCAATGAAAAGCAGGGGTGTCACTAGCACGTTAAGAGACCATACAATAAGTGTCAGGGGCCCGAGACTGTTCAACTGCCTCCCAGCATACATAAGGGGGATTACCAACAGACCCCTGGCAGTCTTCAAGCTGGCACTGGACAAGCACCTAAAGTCGGTTCCTGACCAGCCGGGCTGTGGCTCGTACGTTGGTTTGCGTGCAGCCAGCAGCAACAGCCTGGTTGATCAGGCTCTGATCCACCAGAAGGCCTGGTCACAGACCGGGCCGCGGGGGCGTTGACCCCCGGAACTCTCTCCAGGTAAACTCCAGGTATCCTGGTAGAGGGTAGATATCTATTGTGTCCTGCTTAAGCCAGGTCTCAGTAAGAATAATACATGAGAAGGTTGTCTTTAGGGAATCAAGGAGTGCCAGTAGGTCATCATAGTGTTTGCTTAAGGACCTGATGTTGTAGTTAAGAACTATTATACTTTTAGCAGTATTTAGGACAGTGTTGGCTTGTGATGCTGTGTAATAGAGGCAGTTACTTTCCAATAAATTTTGATTGGGAGTGAGATTATATAGGTTTAGATCATGGTCGACGTGATCATTCATCACTTAGGTTAAATAGTAATTCTTTATATAGTGTGGTGAGTTCTAGAACTGATATCTGTAATAGAGGGATTTTTGGACAAATTAATGGCTAACGCATATTGGTCAAATAGAGTGTAGTAACTATTAAATATAATTAATTTGGTGTTGACTATGAATTATGCTAGAATGAATTAAGGTATTAACTAGATACATATTAAATGAGATATAATTATACAATAAAGTAGCACCAGACTATCACTCGTAATTGCACTAAGTTGTTTACTATAGATAGTAGAATATTATGTGCACAGTTCTAATTTAAAGTCTATGTGAGTTTTGCAGTGTTATGATGAAAGATTGTAAAAAATAGATAATTATAGGCTGTAAATGAGAATATTTGGCAATGAAAGATAGTAGAATGAAAGGTGCACAGTTTTAAAATAAATTTTCACTGGAGTTTAGCAGTAATTTGGTTGTAAAATGGTAAACAACAGATATTAATAAATTGTAAATTTAATTATTTGCAACAACAGGTTTATATTAAAGTATAATACAGGTTTACAAAAAAGTATAATTAAAAAAATAGGGTAATGTTATGGTTGTAAGTGATATGATAGTAAGATGGTACACAACCGATATTAATTAATTGTAAATTGGAATATTTGCAACAGGTTTTTAGAAAAGTATAATAGAATCAAATAGGGCAATGATATGGTAAATTACAATTATATAATAAAGTAGAAGAAATAATCAAGAAAGAGATTTTGTAGATATTAAAAACAATAAGACCATGAGGTAGAGTGGTAATTGAATACAAAAGTAGTAAAAGGGTATTATAATTTAAGGAACAAATTTTGTCTGTATATAACTGTTACAGGTGATTCATAACACTATTCGTGGACGGTGAGTGTAAACTGCACTTTATTCTGAGACAGTTAGCCCAGCCTCACTCAGAATTTTGTTTAGTTCGTATTCCGTACAGATGAAGAACCTCTTCCCTTTGGGATGTTTCCTAACTGCGATTTTACCGTCCTTCACAAAGCACTGATGGATTTTTTGCTTGTGGCGTAATTTTCTTAGTCGATAAAGGGGGGTTTGCCTTGTTTTGGCAAGGCAATCATTGACGTATACCTCAGATTTCATAGATGTGGATGTTTTTAACAGGCTTTTTCTTTGCAAGCTGGTGTTGAATTTTAATAGCACTGTTTTTTTTCTCCGCTTGGTAGCAAATCAGTTTGCAATCTTTTACTTCATCACTACTTATGTTTAGGCTAAGGTGGTCCTTAATAAGTTGTACAGTGGTCTCCATACATGTCTCTTGGGTGACTGTAGGTGGGAAATGGTGGCTATTAACTACAACAGCGTCAGATAATTGTTGGTCATTAGAGTCTTGGAAGTTGGTGATGACATCGGCAAGTTGTAGATCCACTCATGATCTTTCTTCTGTGAAGCTGGTGTTAAGCTGGGTGACTTAATCTTTTAGAGTGTTGATGGTGTCCACAAACTGGGTGTGGGTGTTGCTGAGTTGTTCCAGAGTGTCTAGTTTATGTTCAAGAGTTGTGATCTTGCCGAGGTACTGTGTGTTGGCGGTTTTAGTTCCTGCATTTCCTGGGTTAACTTGGTGATTTTCTGGTTCTGTATCATAAGGAGTTTAGCTATTTCTGGGTCAGTAATGTTCTTAACATCAAATCCATAGGAGTTATCTTGGTCTGTGGCGGTGGCCAAATTTGTTGTTGTCTGTCGAGTGCTATGATGATGTAGGTGGGTGATGAGGGTTGTGTCCTGGCTGGCAGTACGAGAAGTTTTCCTTATAGTATGGCTTCTCTCACCTGTGGTGTTATGAGTCCTTGGCTGGTTACTGGATCTTCTTTTGTTGCCCTAACCCTTAGCCATTGACAGTGGCTTCAGTTGAATTATAGACGATGGGTAATGGGTGAGTGTTGTGGAATATGACTTCCATGGCAGCGGGTCAGGTGGTGATAACACGAGTCCTCTTAGTTGGTAATTTTGCGTATTTTGGGGTAATTTCTGCAGTTGATTTATATCATTCTGAGTGTCCACATGTGTTAGTGTCATGTGGGTCTTGATTAGGCCATCACAGGGCTGCTGGGAACCTCAGTTAGAAGTAAAATAGAGGGGCAAGGTTCATACTGCTTGCTGCCGCTGTCACAGAGTAGGTGTTCCCAAGGTGTTTGAGCATGAATGAGAGGGTGGGAGGGTATGTGGGTAACGGAGATGGAACATGTGGAGGTGTAGAAGGGTGTAGGGAGAGTTAGGATCTTCATTCGAAGAGTTGGAATTAAAGGTGGTAGGGGATATGGGAGAAGTACCACTATAAATGTACAATAAATAAGATGTAATTAGTCTTCTTTAATGATTGTAGTCAAAATAAGAGATGAATTATTATTGAATTATTATTGAAATATCCTGTGTAGAGTATTTGTATAATTATTTCCTTGATAGGAATGGGAGACGTCTGTTCAAATTTGAAAATAAAAGAGAATATTAACCTACGATGTCTTGTTGATAATAGTAATGTTACCAAAACAGTGTTAAAACTTGTAAATATCTTGTATTTTTTTTTGTGTGTAAAAAAATCGCGCGTGTGTGTGTGTGCACGCGCGCATGTGTGTGTGTGTTTTGTGTGAAGAAAGTGCAATGCAGTTTGTGCTAGGATGGTGGCTGTAGGCGCGGAGTGTGGTTTGTTTTGGGTTATTGTGTTTTTTTTTTGTGGAAATGGTTGAGGGGATTCTGTGGGTAGTTCTGTTTATTGAAAGGTTTGTGTTTGGTGGCTCTTCAGAGTCTGAGCTTCCCTGCATACCGATGCTTAACCTGTCTCCCCTTCCTGTCACTTACGCTTTTATATCAACTCTCTCAGTTGCCCTCATTCACTACGTATTCTATCACGGTTGAGGCACACCCACTGGTATTTTTGAGAGTTCTTTATCAATGGTTTCTGCTGCATGATCCTCTTTCATTCTAGTTCTGTCATCAGCTTCAATTTGACTGGGCAGTTGTTTTCCCCTTAAATAACCTCAGTTCTCTGAAAATTTGCCACTTGCGACATGTCCTTCTTTGATGATATGTTCAATCTCTTTTTGCCTCCCCCTGTTGTCTTTTATCACATGTTCTTCCTTCAGATGCTTGAAGTCCATGAATAATTTTTGGCTTCTCACTATCTTCCCATATTTTTCCCTCCTAGTCTCTGGATACGGTTTAAGGTATCTCCATTGCTGTATACCTTATTTCCTGGAACATCAGGTGGGCTGGTAGCATTTCTGCAAAGGACTTATCTCCTTCCCTTCTTTCAGTCTCCTCGTTGGCCACTGATGTTTCAGTTCCAAACAACAAGCCCTTTTCTTTCCTCAGTTCCATATCCCACTTCAACACTTTCAGTTCTTCCTCTAGGTTCAGTATCCTAGAGGAAGTGAGAGAAATAAGCTTCAGCTCATTTCTCCCACTTCTTGCTCTCTGCGACAACATCTGCAACTCTCAAGTGTCAACCTCGTTTAGACTTTTTTCCCACTCTGGTTCCATCGTTCTCTTGAGCCTTGTTGCCTATTCTTCGTTCCCAGGTCAATCTTCGTTCACTTTGGTTCATCTTCGTCCTACGTTTTGGAATCCCATTTTTAATTCTTTTTAGGCTATGCTAATTTTCTTGAGCGTGTATTCGCCTATTTGTACTCACCTATTTGTGGTTGCAGGGGTCGATTCATAGCTCCTGGCCCCGCCTCTTCACTGATTGCTACTGGGTCCTCTCTCCCTGCTTCATGAGCTTTATCAAACCTCGTCTTAAAACTATGTATGGTTCCCACCTCCACTACATCGCTTTCTAGGCTGTTCCACTGCCTGACAACTCTATTACCTGGAGTTTACCTGGAGAGAGTTCCGGGGGTCAACGCCCCCGTGGCCCAGTCTGTGACCAGGCCTCCTAGTGGATCAGACCCTGATCAACCAGGCTGTTACTGCTGGCTGCATGCAATCCAACGTACGAGCCACAGCCCGGCTGGTCAGGTACCGACTTCAGGTGCTTGTCCAGTGCCTGCTTGAAGACAGCCAGAGGTCTATTGGTAATCCCCCTTATGTATGCTGGGAGGCAGTAGAACAGTCTCGGGCCCCTGACACTTATTGTATTGTCTCTTAACGTGCTAGTGATACCCCTGCTTTCGTTGTGAGTGATTTTCGTGTGCAAGTTCGGTACTAATCCCTCTAGGATTTTCCAGGTGTATATAATAATGTATCTCTTCCTCCTGCGTTCCAGGGAGTACAGGTTCAGGAACTTCAAGCGCTCCCAGTAATTGAGGTGTTTTATCTCCGTTATGCGCGCCGTGAAGGTTCTCTGTACATTTTCTAGGTCAGCAATTTCACCTGCCTTGAAAGGTGCTGTTAGTGTGCAGCAATATTCCAGCCTAGATAGAACAAGCGACCTGACTCTTCTGACTCTTCAACTTTCAATTGAGACCCCTTGTTTCTGTGTCTCATCTCTGGAACATCCTGTCTTTGTCCACCCACCCTGTCTATTCCATACAGCATTTTATATGTTGTTAACATGTCTTCCCAGACCCTCCTGTCCTACAGTGTCGTCAGGCCAATTTCCTTTAACCTTTCTTCGTAGGACAGTCTCCTTAGCTCTGGGACTAGTCTTGTTGCAAACCTTTGCACTTTCTCTAATTTCTTGATGCGCTTGACCAGGTGTGGACTCCAAACTGGTGCTGCATCTTCCAGTATGGGCCTGACGTAAATAGTGTACAGAGTCTTGAACGATTCCTTACTGAGGTATCGGAATGCTATCCTTAGGTTTGCCAAACGCCCGTATGCTGCATCAGTTATCTGATTGATGTGCGCCTCAGGAGTCGTGCTCGGTGTTATACTCACACCAAGGTTCTTTTCCTTGAGTGAGGTTTGCAGTCTTTGGCCACCTGGACTATACTGTGTCTGCGGTCTTCTTTGCCCTTCCCCGATCTTCATGACTTTGCATTTGGCAGCGATAAATTCAAGGAGCCAGTTGCTGGACCAGGCGTGTAGCCTGTCCAGGTCGCTTTGTAGTCCTGCCTGATCCTCGACCGATTTAATTCTCCTTATTAACTTCACATCATCTGCAAACAAGGACACTTCTGAGTCTATCCCTTTTGTTATGTCATTCACATATACCAAAAACAGCACAGGTCCTAGGACTGACCCTTTTGGAACAGGCGCCCACTCTGACACCTCGTCACGTACCATGACTCTTTGTTGCCTCCCTGTCAGGTATTCTCTGATCCATTGCAGTGCCTTTCCTGTTATGTGTGCCTGATCCTCTAGCTTTTGCAGTAACCTCTTGTGAGGAAGTGTCGAAGGCCTTCTTGCAGTCCAAGAAAATACAGTCTATCCACCCCTCTCTCTCTCGTCTTACTTCTGTCACCTTGTCGTAAAACTCCAGTAGGTTTGTGACACAGGACTTTCCTTCCCTGAAACCGTGCTGGTTGTTGATTATACACATGTTTCTTTCCAGGTGCTCCACCATTCTCCTCCTGATGATGATCTCCATGACTTTGCATACCATACACGTAAGTGATACAGGTCTGTAGTTTAATGCCTCGTTTCTGTCTCCTTTTTTAAAAATTGGGACTACATTTGCCATCTGCCATACCTCAGGGAGTTGTCCAGTTGCAATTGATGTGTTGAAGATCTTTGTTAGTGGCACACACAGCATCTCTCTCCCTCTCTAAGGACCCACGGAGAGATGTTGTCTGGTCCCACTGCCTTTGAGGTATCAAGTTCACATAACAGCTTCTTCACCTCCTCCTCGGTGTGTGTGTGTGATTGTGTGTGTACTCACCTAGTTGTACTCACCTAGTTGAGGTTGCGGGGGTCGAGTCCGAGCTCCTGGCCCCGCCTCTTCACTGATCGCTACTAGGTCACTCTCCCTGAGCCGTGAGCTTTATCATACCTCTGCTTAAAGCTATGTATGGATCCTGCCTCCACTACATCGCTTCCCAAACTATTCCACTTACTGACTACTCTGTGGCTGAAGAAATACTTCCTAACATCCCTGTGATTCATCTGTGTCTTCATCTTCCAACTGTGTCCCCTTGTTACTGTGTCCAATCTCTGGAACATCCTGTCTTTGTCCACCTTGTCAATTCCTCTCAGTATTTTGTATGTCGTTATCATGTCCCCCCTATCTCTCCTGTCCTCCAGTGTCGTCAGGTTGATTTCCCTTAACCTCTCCTCGTAGGACATACCTCTTAGCTCTGGGACTAGTCTTGTTGCGAACCTTTGCACTTTCTCTAGTTTCTTCACGTGCTTGGCTAGGTGTGGGTTCCAAACTGGTGCCGCATACTCCAATTTGGGCCTAACGTACACGGTGTACAGGGTCCTGAACGATTCCTTATTAAGATGTCGGAATGCTGTTCTGAGGTTTGCTAGGCGCCCATATGCTGCAGCAGTTATTTGGTTGATGTGCGCTTCAGGAGATGTGCCTGGTGTTATACTCACCCCAAGATCTTTTTCCTTGAGTGAGGTTTGTAGTCTCTGACCCCCTAGACTGTACTCCGTCTGCGGCCTTCTTTGCCCTTCCCCGATCTTCATGACTTTGCACTTGGTGGGATTGAACTCCAGGAGCCAATTGCTGGACCAGGTCTGCAGCCTGTCCAGATCCCTTTGTAGTTCTGCCTGGTCTTCGATCGAGTGAATTCTTCTCATCAACTTCACGTCATCTGCAAACAGGGACACCTCAGAGTCTATTCCTTCCGTCATGTCGTTCACAAATACCAGAAACAGCACTGGTCCTAGGACTGACCCCTGCGGGACCCCGCTGGTCACAGGTGCCCACTCTGACACCTCGCCACGTACCATGACTCGCTGCTGTCTTCCTGACAAGTATTCCCTGATCCATTGTAGTGCCTTCCCTGTTATCCCTGCTTGGTCCTCCAGTTTTTGCACCAATCTCTTGTGTGGAACTGTGTCAAACGCCTTCTTGCAGTCCAAGAAAATTCAATCCACCCACCCCTCTCTCTCTTGTCTTACTGCTGTCGCCATGTCATAGAACTCCAGTAGGTTTGTGACACAGGATTTCCCGTCCCTGAAACCATGTTGGCTGCTGTTGATGAGATCGTTCCTTTCTAGGTGTTCCACCACTCTTCTCCTGATAATCTTCTCCATGATTTTGCATACTATACATGTCAGTGACACTGGTCTGTAGTTTAATGCTTCATGTCTGTCTCCTTTTTTAAAGATTGGGACTACATTTGCTGTCTTCCATGCCTCAGGCATGTGTGTATGTGTGCATGTGTGTATCCGTGTTAATGTGTGGGTGTGTTTGTGTACTGGCTTGTGTACTCACCTAATTGTACTCACCTAACTGTGGTTGCAGGAGTCGAGACTCAGCTCCTGGCCCCGCCTGTTCACTGATCGCTACTAGATCCTCGCTCTGCTTCCAGAGCTTTGTCATACCTCGTCTTAAAGCTATGTATGGTTCCTGCCTCCACTACATCACTTTCTAGGCTATTCCACTTCCTGACGACTCTATGACTGAAGAAATACTTCCTAACATCCCTCTGACTCGTCTGAGTCTTCAGCTTCCAATTGTGACCCCTTGTTCCTGTGTCCCCTCTCTGGAACAACCTGCCTCTGTCTACCTTATCTATTCCACGCATTATTTTGTATGTCATTATCATGTCTCCCCTGACCCTCCTATCCTCCAATGTCGTCAGTTCGATTTCCTTCAACCTTTCTTCGTAGGACATACCCCTGAGCTCCGGAACTAGCCGTGTTGCAAACCTTTGTACTTTCTCCGATTTCTTGACGTGCTTGACCAGGTGTGGATTCCAAACTGGTGCTGCATACTCCAGTTTGGGCCTGATGTACACAGTGTACAGTGTCTTGAACGATTCCTTACTAAGGTATCGGAACGCTATTCTCAGGTTTGCCAGGCGCCTGTATGCTGCAGCAGCTATCTGGTTGATGTGTACCTCCGGAGACATACTCGGTGTTATGGTCACCTTAAGATCTTTCTCCTTGAGCGAGGTTTGCAGTCCATGGCCACATAGTCTATACTTTGTCTGGTGTCTTCTTTGCCCTTCTCCGATCTTCATGACTTTGCACTTGGCAGGGTTGAATTCAAGAAGCCGGTTGCTGGACCACATGTCCAGCCTGTCCAGGTCTCTTTGAAGTCCTGCCTGATCCTCATCTGATTTAATTCTCCTCATTAACTTCACATCATCTGCGAACAGGGACACCTCTGAGTCTATCCCTTCCATCATGTCATTCACATATACTAGAAATAGCACTGGTCCTAGGACCGACCCCTGTGGGACCCCGCTCGTCACAGGTACCCACTGCTATACCTCATCCCGTGTGTGTGTGTGTGTGTGTGTGAGTAATAGTGTTTTGTGTTAATAGCTGCATCAGTACTTTTACTAGGATATTGTTGAAGCTGTTGTCTAATTACTCTTCTCCCCAGTTCACAAGGAATCTTACAAAAATCACTTACGTGTGTGTGTGAGAAAGAGAGTACACACCTATTTGTACTCACTAGTCGCTACTAGGCCCTCTTTCTCCCTGCTCCAAGAGAGTTATCGTACCTCATCTTAAACCTATGTATGAATCTTCCCTCCACTCATTCACTCTCCAGATTGTTCCACTTCCTGACAACATTAAGAGTGAAGTATTTCCTAACAACCCGCATCTGTTATTATAATATGTAATACAAAAACGCATATATCGGAGATTATATTTTCCAAAATCATAGCTACAATGAAATATTTGTATTTTTAACGCCAATTAAAATGTGTTATACCATTATCATTACATGAGTTGAGATCAAAGGACAAATGCCTTTGGCACCATCGGTAGTAGTACTAGCAACACCTGCACTAGAACCAACAAAATTACCTACTCATTTGTTATGCTGTAGCTCAGTGGTAGCACGTTTGGTTCATATCCATATGTTCCAGGTCAAATCCTGAGAGAGGTGGGACCTATGGCCAAGTTACCTAACACTTGCTATTTCTGTTCACCTATAAGTAAATAGGTATTTAGAAGTTAGGTTGTTGATGTGGGTCGCATCGAGGAGAGGATCGAAGGACTCAAATGAAGATTTCTCACATATCCTGGTTGTCTTGGATTATCCACCCTACGAGATATTGTCTTCTTCTGTTAGCTAGAGTTCTTGAACCCGGAAATGACTTAAACTAGAGGAGACACTAGTAGTACTAGCATTAGTCAAGAATATCATTTCTTGCATTAGCATCAACAGCGCAAGCATTTTCTCGTATCAGCACTAATAGATGCACTAACAGTAGCCTGACTGATTAACAGAACTAATAAAACAAGATTTTGCTCCACTGCTAATCCAAAGGGAATATTGCAGAATAATTTAACACTTAATTATATTGACTGTTTTGTCTTACTTATTAAAAGTGCTGTTATACTACACTTCAATTTCATACTCTACACTTTGATACTCTTTGATGCTAGTGATACAAAAAATATCCAATCTACGGTTCCAGGATTAAATCTAACCTCTTTATTACCTATTTGCTGCATGACCTCAACTGGGTTGGCGCTTCATGATTTCAGAGTGAATAGAAACACTTGATTTTATATGAATATTTATTGATTATGTAATTGACAAGTTAAGGAAGACTAATGTAAATGTTTAAACATTTTCCACGGGTAGTAGTGGCTTCATTGGAAGACGATCGTCGTTGAGGTCGTTCTCATAAAGGTGTCGTTGAGGTGTCCATTCGGTGTTCTCTCCAACCATTCTACCCATGGTAGCCACCATGACCTCTGAAGGTACCATCATGTAAATATTAGCCACTGAACACCCAGGTCATCTACATCATTAATTTAATTATTCCACTATATCATAAACATTAATGTTACGAGTGTGTGTGACTGATCTTATTGAATTAATATAAATCATTAACAAATTAGTCTTTTTTTATGTATATATGATATTTCATTTTTTACTGGACACACTTATTTGTTAACTTACCCACCAAGGCCTCCGAATTTACCACCAAATCCACCGCCAAGTCCACCGCCACCAAATCCACCGCCAAGTCCACCGCCAAGTCCACCGCCACCAAATCCACCACCAAGTCTACCACCACCAAACCCACCAAGTCCACCACCACCAAATCCACCGAATCCACCTCCTCCAAATTTACGGCGATATCCTCCAGATGGATCAGGGTCGGCTATCACCACTCCCACCACAGTCATCACCACTACCAACATCATCTGGAAAGAAAAATAAATTTTGAAATTGTTATTTCACTCTATGCTGCTGACTATGAGAGTATTGAGATTTAGATTTTGCCACTGAATTGGCTAGTTTATTGTGCACCCCATATCCAGCCTATGGACAGTAGCGTAAGAGCATATAGATACACAAAACGCCTAGTGACTAGGCCCCAAAAGGGTTAATAGGATTACATCTGGATTTATATCTACAGTTCACATAGGAAATTTGCTTAATATATTTGGTGTCTTATTTTCCTTAATAGGATTCCTTGACATGTCACATAGGTGTTCAAGATAGTGACCATCGTGCTGGCAACGTACTTTGTGTTTGGTTTAATCATCTGTGTGTCTCCCAAACTGCCAGATGTACTTGTAACGAAGCCTAAGCCTGGCCACTAGAACGTCAGTCAGTCTGTTCACATTGCAAGTTGCTTCATAAACATAGTGGATTATAGATCTACTCAGGTTTCTAATTACATTCCTACAGTATTCATTTCTATTATTTTACTCTTCATATTATTCCTGATGCTAGACACCGTTATACCAAAGTTATATTCTACATTCTCCTTCAGGGTACTTTTCATGGCTAACATATCGACTTTATTATATACGAGTAATCCAGTGTGGAAATAAATGGTATAAAATACCGACACAATGGAAATATAAACACATATGCGGTATAATGTGATCCTTTATTGACAACGTTTCACCCACACAGTGGGCTTTTTCAAGTCACACACAGATCTACCTGGGGTGGAAGGTACGGGAGTATTTATAGTCATGACTATAAATACATGACTATAAATACTCCAGTACCTTCCACCCCAGATAGATCTGTGCGTGACTTGAAAAAGCCCACTGTGTGGGTGAAACGTTGTCAATAAAGGATCACATTATACTGCATATGTGTTTATATTTCCAGTAATCCAGTGTGTGATGGGATCCATAGCAATTGTACATAAAGGCTCTTCTGCTTTTGATTTTTAGTATCTATACCTGGCTTCGCCAATGATCATGTTGCTAGAGTTATGTGAGGCAAGAGCCTTCAGTAATGACATAAAATCAGTAATGATGATAGAATTAAGCTCAAGTGTCATAAGTTAGTTTTAGCGCCATTAGGATCACAAACAATTTAGTTTGCAGTGTTGACGCTCCGTTGTTAATGTATACAACTTGTGATAAATTATTACTACCAGCTAGGCGAGAAATTTCTTCTTGAGTACTGAGTGGTGTATTTTCTGACTGTTTATTAACGTCATCATAGCTATGTAAATTTGCTCTAAAATGTTTTACATTCTTCAGAATAAAGACAGGAATATATACCTGAGCTCTTAGTCAAGTCTTAGCTGTATAGCCCTTGTGGCTTAGCGCTTCTTTTTGATTATAATAATAATAATTAGTCAAGTCTTAACGGTTAAAAATATCCTACCATCTCTTCTGAAAATGAATGCAGAATGCCAATAGGAAAAGTAACTGTGATTCATTATATTCTCAATTAAACTGATTCCTACAAAACTGTCGTGTGAAAATATAATTTTTTTGAACAAAATTTTACAGAAATAATACAGCGCTAATCTCCTAGAAAATATTTTAATAATGATTTCCACCATGGAGAGTCCTGCACTTCCTTATATTATTTTCACATACTAAGTTTTCTATTCAATAACACATATCCTCTCAAGGGAGGATCCTTGACGCAGGTGAAAGGCTCTTGATCTAAGGAATTGGATGTGTGCTCCAGGGAGGATGGAATGACTTCCATCCTCCCCACAGGTTCTGTATAATCCCTACGGGTTTAGCGCTACCCCAAAATAATAATAATAATAATAATAATAATAATAATAATAATAATAATAATAATAATAATAATAATAATAATAATAATAATAATATTAATAATAATAATAACAATAATAATAATAATAATAACAATAATAATAATAATAATAATAATAATAATAATAATAATAATAATAATAATAATAATAATAATAAATAACATTTATACATTAAAATTATCTGAAAGTGAGTTCTACATTAATCTCTATGACATTCCCTGTGTTCGACTAAACCTTTACAAAAATTCAATGTATTTCAAAGGACCTAAAATCTGAAACACCCTACCTGAAAACTCTAGAACTGCAGACACATTCATCACTATCAAAACTACAGTTAGAAAACATCTTATCTCCCTGATACACCCCGACAACTAACTACATGATAACCACCTGGTGGTTCACAATTACACTCACTCACCCACTGACTATAAACCCAGAAATACTAATCTTAATCTTAAAATAATAAATCCTAACTAGTCATAAGTTTGCCTATGATACTCAAATACAGACACCTTGTATTGTGCCAAAACAAAAGCATTCACATTGCTAAACTCACAAATTATGATGTAGTCACTTAGCCTTAATACTATAATCTGTAAGGATTTAATGTTAAGAATTAATCTAAGTCTGCTCGAAATGCCTAGCCATGCTAGGTGTCCTAGTGGCCCCCTCTGTAATTAGTATTTTATAACATGTAAACCACACAATACCTAAAATCTGTAAACCCACATTGTAACCATTATAGAGAATAAACTTGAATTATAAATTTTACACTCCCATTCCTTGGATCAAACAAAATGGCCTCCCATTCCCATGTGTTGTGTGATCTCTATGAGTTCAGTGTTTGTCAATGAATTTATCCTGATTAAATATACTGAAGATTCACGTTCACCATTATAACCTGTAAGAGATAAAAAGCACCACCAGGGCTAATAATATTGCAAGAACTGATACCATCAACAGCACTAACATTGACACCAACACCAGCACTAACACTGACACCAACACCAGCACTGGCACAAACAGATGCACCAGCAATGGCACCAACAACAGCACCAGAAATGACACAAACAATAGCACCTGTACTGGAGGCAAAAGATGCTCTAGCACTGTCACAAACAGCGACACCAGTACTGGCACAAACAGCAGTACTAGTACCAGCAGCACTGGCAACAACAGTAACACTGGCAACAACGGCAGCACCAGCAACAACTCACCGTGAATTAATAACTACTTACCAGCCCTCGCAGAGACATCATGGTGGCTGTTGTTTACTTGTGAGTGAACAAGTGATGCTTGACAATGTCCAGCTCCAGCTTATATATCCAGCTCACTCAAACCACAAAGTTGTTCTTGCCAACTGATGCTATTTTACCATCATAAAAGAAATACCGTTGATATATTTTGTTTAGCTCTTGTATTAAATAAGTGAAGAAAGACCTGTTTTATAAGAGTTATTGATGAATTTTATTGCTGTTTGTATTAATATTAACAGTGTTTGTGTTGCAAATTGTTAGCAGCAGTACAAAACAAACAGGGAAACACTGGTCGTGATTGTGAGAAAAGTAAGGAGGGGAATTTTACAATGATTGCTCAAACACCTTAGGAGTTCCCCAAAACAAAATTCCTTGATCTTCAATAATTTCTCTTCAATATTTTTCTGTCTCTGTCTCTTTCTCTCTCTCTCTCTCTCTCTCTCTCTCTCTCTCTCTCTCTCTCTCTCTCTCTCTCTCTCTCTCTCTCTCTCTCTCTCTCTCTCTCTCTCTCTAGCATGCAGTGGGGTATGCTATTACGAATCTAATCGTTCTTCATAGTGTTCGTTCGTTATAGGGGTATTCTGTTCCAGGCCCCAAATACAACCACTTAACAATAAAAAATATGATATAAAATTGTAAACAAGTACACAAATATTCATATAAATTTTTGAAATAAAGAATATCATTAATGCTTGTAATAAAAACAATAATATATTATTACAATACTTAAAAAAAAATACTGTTGTTTATCCAACCTTAGTGTTATTCAGCATGTAGGACAGGAGGCAGAGGAGGAGTAAATTGCTGAGAAGAGATGGAAAGAGTGGAGTCATCCTTCCCAGATCTCTTTGGTGGCTCCTACAGGCAGTTCCTCTGTAGCATTTTTTTTTTTTTTTTGAACTTTTTAATATTTTCAACTTTACAGGGAAAACGTTTATATAAACATTCGTTGTATGAAACGTTCGTTATAGCATGCTCCCCTGACACATCCCCAAACCAACTCGCCCTGAAGCTGCTAGCAAATTCGCTGACCTCTTGAAGAAAGTCAATGATGCTCCTGCAAACAACGGATTCTGGCATAACTTACTGCTCTTCGGCAATGCTTATGTGGCTGTCCCATCAGGGAGGGACAAGTCACTAGCAACTTCTGTTATTAGGGCAATAAATACATTCCCTAGAGATGACAACCTCGTCCGTCTCCCCCTTAGGGCGACAAACACCCGCCGGGCAAATGCGAGCAACAGAACACCTGTTGCCTCAAAAATCAGAGTCCAGATTAGTAAAAGCCCTGAAAGACAAACACCCACTCTGGGTTCCCAGTACCAACATTGACCTCACTGACATTGCAGCAGGTGAGGAATATTTAACCCTACAGGATGCTCATGTTTATATAGCCACTATGTCATTTCCACAGGGCGCAGCAGGGATTTTTACAGGTTTAAGGCCACAACACTTAAAACAAATACTCAATCCAGCACTTGGTGATGTTTCAGAGAGGATGTTGTCTGAACTCACCAAATTTTCCAATGTGTGCCTAGCTGGCAGTGTCATGAAGGCCATTAGACCCCTCTTTTTTGGCACCTCACTATGTGCCTTCCAGAAAAAGGATGGAGGAATCAGGCCCATTGCAGTGGGCAACACCCTTCGGCGCCTTGTAGCCAAGGTTGCAGTATGAATGGTAAATAAAGAGGCTGCCGCAATGTTGAATCCAACTCAGCTCCCTTCCCTCTATCCCTTCATACAACCGTGTTACAGAGTCACTTCTAAACTATTGTTTGAGGACCTACCATTCAACAGATCATTGAGGATATCAAAGGGTTTCGCGAGGAGCACGAGCCATAGATCCATCGAACAGCACTATCCTTGGTGTTCCTCTTGGGCCCAATGCAATTGATCTGATCCTAGAAAAGAAAATCTCAGACCTCAAGACGATGGAAGGCAGGATGAAAGACACTGACACTGACACACATGATGCCTTCTATCTACTCACCAGGTGACTGTCCGTCCCAAAACTTACCTACTTCCTGAGATGCTCCTCAGCCTTCGGCAGTCCAAAACTCAAGGAATATGACTACTCCTAAACCATGCTAGAGAGTGTACTGAGTCTTTCCCTTGAAGATACACAGTGGTTGCAAGCCTCACAAGCTTTCCTATCCTCTTCCATAGCATCAAACGGGTTAATAAAACAAATTCTTTCGGACAACCTCTTGTGAATTCATTGCATTGTTAAAATCTCTAGTTGGTCGATGTATGCAGGGGATGAGATGAAAAGCTGTAAGCCTCCCGTCTAAAAGCTGGCTGCCTTGGATCAACGTCTAGCGTGAGCTGGGCGCTAAGATGTGGTGAGGATGGTAAAGCACTGCGTACCTTGTTCCAAGGATCGTAGGTTCGAGTCTCCTTCGGCCAGAGATCAGTGTTTGTGTATATTTCACTTGCTCTTGCGAATTTCTTGTATACATACATGCATACATATACATACATATATATATATATATATATATATATATATATATATATATATATATATATATATATATATATATATATATATATATATAAATATATATATATGTATGTATGTATGTCGTGCCGAATAGGCAGAATTTGCGATCTTGGCTTAAATAGCAACGCTCATCTTGCCATATAGGACAAGTGAAAATTTGTGTATGCAATAATTTCGCCAAAATCATTCTGAACCTAACGAAAAAAATATATTTCACTGGGTTTGTTTAGTATTAAATTACTGTAAACAAATCTAAAATATATTTAGTTGGGTTAGGCTAAAATAAATTGCTCTTGTTATAACAAGGTTAGGTAAGTTTTCTAAGATTCTTTTAGGGCAAAATTAAATTTTTTTACATTAACATTAATGAAAAATATATATCTTTAAACGTATAAGAAAAAATTTCAGAAAGGACTTAATTTTTAATGAGTTCTTGCTAATTGACCAGTTTTACATATTCGGCACTATATATATATATATATATATATATATATATATATATATATATATATATATATATATATATATATATATATATATATATATATATATGGAGGTACAACCTCTAGAACTTTACTGGGGACTCTTATCCTCAGAGAAGACAATAAACGTACCTCAGGGAAAACTCAAGGTTCTTCATGGAGCTGTTTGAATATTTTCTTCTCCTACCACCCCCTATATTTTATATTCTATATGAACTTTATTAATAGAGAGAATACAATGACAGAAAACACAAATATGAATACAATGGTACAATATATCAAAGATTATGAATTTCCTCGCAGCTCCTCCGAAGCCGGACATGAGCCCAGTATGCAGCAAGCATTTCCCTTCTGGATGGCCATGCTGAGGCGCTGGAACATGAAAGTGGCTGCCCTTGGGTCCCTGGTGGTGTCGATGAGTCTGGAACCCAATTCTTTAAGGAAACGTGTGCCATTTTTTCCCCATGATCCCAAGGTCTCTGATCCCACTGGGACAAATTGATACTGTTGGCTTATGTCCCTGTACTTGCTGATCTTGTACTCCTCCCAGTGCTCAGCAGCTCCTCCCTGTCGCCTGACACTGTGATGGATATAGGTGTCAGCCAGTGTGGACACACAGGTATAGTCCCATGCTAAAAGCTTGCCATTCTTCCAAGGATAGATGGTGATCCCGTCGAGGCGGTTTGCTTGGGTGAAGGCATTGTTGGCTGCTAGTGATCGGGGATCCCTCTCGGCTGGGCATCCAGCTGTAGCAAGGGTTCTCTTTATGGTGTCAATGACCTCATTGTGTCTTGCATGTCAGCCCTTGGTTTTGGAACAGTTAAGACTATGTACACTATAATGGTCGGCATCCACATCGCCGCAAATACACGTATATTCCGTGTGAACTGGGACAGCAGCTTGGAGAGGGGAAGTCTCCCTGTCTGATGTTGCAGCCCTAAGCATGTTGGCAAGCACCTTTTCAGTGATATGGCCATTCCAGCTTGACTGTTTGTAGGCCAGTGCTGCACTAGGTTTTGGTACTGGAGCAGCAAAAGTCTCCCATTCAGTGATGGCACTGGCGTAGCTAGGGTCCTGTATTCCTGTTGAGTCACTGAGGTTGTTCGAAAGAATTTGTTTTAAGAACTCATTTAATGCAATAGAAGAGGATAGGAAAGCTGGTAGGGAAATCTGGGAGGATTTACGTACTTCCAGCCCCCCAAGCATCGACAGGCAGAGAAGGTCAGACTCAGAAGAACCACCAAACACAAATCCATCAATCCACAAAACCACTCACAGAATCCCCTCAACTCCTGGCTCGAAAAACCAAACACTCTAACCCAAAACACTGCACCCCCAGCCCCCACACCAGCACAAACTGCATAGCAATTTCTTTACACAAAACGCACACACACACAATTATATTCTTTCAGGTTTAAACAGGTCATTCTTGATAAGGCATTGCAAGAATTGTAAAATATTTACATAACATACAAGTTTTAGCATTTATATTTTTTATATAAAAAAATATATGAGTCATTTACATCTCTTAACATTGTTTTGATAATATTAAAACTTGAAACAGGATATCGTAGGTTGATTTTTTTCTCTCAAATTTGAGCAGACATCTCCCACTCATTTCAAAGAAATAATTCTTCAAATACTTATTCTAAATGGGAGATTTCAGTGCGACATTCAAAAAGGATCCAGCACTTATTTTGACTACAAACATGAAACAAGACTAATTACACCTTAGTTATTGTACACTTACCATTTATAATGGTTGTCCTCCCATATCTCTTACCACCTTTCACTCCAACTTCTCTAATGAAGATCCTAACTCTGCCTACAACTTTCCACACCTCCACACGTTCCATCTCCCACATACCCTCTCACCCTCCCACCCTCCCACCCTCCCACCCTCTCACCCTCCCCCCCGCCCACCCTCTCACTCCTGCTCAAACACCTGGGAACAACTACTCTGTGACGTAATGGTTCTTACTTGATTTGAATACATCTCTAGCAATATTTTTTTTGTATAATATATTGAAAAGGTGTATATTACCATGATCATGGAGTGGTAATGGTATACATTAGGTATACATTAGGTATACATTAGGTATACATGGTAAGTATATACATTCTTCAACAAGAATACTGGTAAGTTATACAAGCTTAAATGATAATAAGCATTTTATATAAAGGTACAATTTCTAATCAGTTATACAAATTTGACTTTAACATTGAAAATTAAAAAGAAAAGGTAAATAATACAACTTTCAAGACTGGTAACATTACGAGTTTAAACTCACAATGTTATCATTTCACAAAAATCATGCAATCTCTTATATGTCCAAATTTGTTTCTCCCAGGTAATATTTCAACTTTTTATGCAATATAAATTCTTATAAATTTCTCTCAAAATAGACTTTTCCTCATAAAATACACTTCGTTGTGATAAATGGTTTTGAAACCCGACAAGTTAAAGATTGAGACACTTATGCAACACATGGGAATCCTTAATAAAAATTCCCTTATATTATATAAGTGTCTCAATCTTCATAAACTTCGTTCTTTAGCTAAATATATGGAAAATTTCTAACGATATATACAGGTTACAAAGCGTGGTAATCCTTAACATTCTTCAACAAGAATACTGTGAAGCTAAACAAAGGTATAATTTCTGAATTATGTATACAGGTCAAAGTCATGATAAAATCATACATATGATAAGTAAAAAACTACGAGAGGTAAATAGTTTTGTTAAATAGAGGTATTTATTTACTTTTATACACTTGTTTTCTTCATTAAAGATAAGTCATCTCGAGTCAAACAAGACAAGACAAGAGGTAACAGTTGCATTATGAGGTAATAACACATAGCATAACAACATGAAATTTCTTCTTCCCAAAATCATTTTTTTTTTCAACCAACCATCTAAAACATGGATGGTTTTGTGGTAACTGCTGCGTTTCAACAAAAAATTAAATAACAAACTGCCTATTTACTCTTATTAATAAATCAAACATAATTCACAAAATATTGAATAGCATGACAAACCAAAAACAATGTCTTTCAATTTTCTGGCACATAAAACTATTAATTTTTTTTTTTTGAAAGAGACATTCTTAATGAAGTATTGATATTCTGTCTGGTTATCAAGGAAGTCACAGAAGCGCTCTCCAGTGAGCTCAATATCTGGTTCTTTGATGATGCTACCCTAGCTGGCACTACAGAATCTCTCCTAGAGGACATCAGAAAAATAAAAAACATGGGAGAGAGCCTGGCCCTATCTTTAAACCCCACCAAAAGTAAAATAGATTCTACCAATCGACTGGGTCCACTGCCATTGATCAGATCCTAGAAAAAAAATCTCAGACCTCAGGACGATGGAAGGCAGGATGAAAGACATCGATACACATGATGACATCTACCTACTCACCAGGTGCCTGTCAATCCTAAAACTTACCTACTTCCTGAGATACTCCCCAGCCATCAGCAGTCTGAAACTCAAGGAATATGACTCTCCTTAAGACCATGCTAGAGAGTGTATTGAATCTTTCCCTCGAAGATGGACAGTGGTTGCAAGCCTGGCTGGAAGTGAGGCTTGCATTGTGTGTGTACATGTGTGTATGTGTGTTAATGTGTGTGTGTGTGTGTGTGTTTGTGTATTGGCCTGTTTGTGTTGGTGTGTATGTGTGAGATCGTGCACGAATAAATGCGTATGTGCGTGTGTGTATTTGTTGATGTGTGTATATCTGTGTGGTTGTGTGCATGTGTGTGTTGGTGTGTGTGGGTGTTGGAGTGAGTCCTTTTACTAGAATATTGTTGAATCTGTTATCTATTCACTCATCTGCTTAGTTACATAAGAAATCTTACTAAAAACACCTGTCCACACACCTCATGTTTGTGTGTGAGGATCCACCTATTTGTTCTCACTTGTTTATGGTTGCAGGGGACAATTCACAGCTCCTGGCACCTTCTTCGCTAATCGCTTCTAAATCTGCTCTCTCCCTACTCCTAGAGCCTTATCGTACCTCATCTTAAAGCTATTTATAGATCTTGCCTCCACTATTTCGCTCTCTAGATTGTTCCACTTCCTGAAACCATAAGGCTTAACAACAACTTAGTAACATCTCGCTTCTAATATTATTATATTAGGTAATATAAAAACGCAGATAGCAATATATGTGCGGAATATATTTCCTGATATCATGGCTACAATAAAATATTTGTATATTTAAGGCCAGTTTAAATGTTGGAAACATTATTATACTGTTATCAGAATTTAAGTTGAGATCAAAGGTCAAATACCTTTGGCACCAACATCATTATCATCATCATCATCAGCATCAGCAGCAGCAATACTAGCAATACCTGCATTGGAACCAACAAAATTATCAGCTCAGTTGTTACATTGTAGCTCAGTGGTAGCACGTTCGGTTCATGACGAAATGTTTCAGGTTTGATCTTGAGCGAGGTGGGACAAACAGGCAAGTTACCTAACACTTGCTGCTTCTGCTTCCCTGTAAGTAAATAGATATTTAGAAGTTCAATTGTTGATGTGGGTGGCACCGTGAAGAGGATCTAAGGACCCAAATGGACATTCGTCACATTGCCTGTTTGTCTTGGATTATCCACCCTACGAGGAATTGTCTTCTTCTATAAGCTCGAGTTCTTGACCCAGACCAGACCTTAACCTAGATGAAATACAAGTAGTACTAGCACTAATCATCAAACATCATCTCGTATCAGCACTAATACATGCACTAACAGTAACATGACTAATTAACAGATCTAGTAAGGACAAT
Source organism: Cherax quadricarinatus (assembly GCF_038502225.1). Taxonomy (NCBI): domain Eukaryota; kingdom Metazoa; phylum Arthropoda; class Malacostraca; order Decapoda; family Parastacidae; genus Cherax; species Cherax quadricarinatus. The sequence continues at coordinate 27,782,856 of NC_091328.1, forward strand.
ATTATATGCCTCACTGCAAGTCCGAAAGGAAGGTCGTACAATAATTTAACTCCTGATTATACCGACCATTTTTTGAAACTGCTGTATACTATACTTTTTATACACTTCAATTCGATACGCTACATTTTGATACTCTTTGATGCCAGTGATACAAGAAATAACGATTCTACGATTCCATGAAAAAAATCCCTCAATTACCTGGGTGATGTATGACTTCAACAGGGTTAGCGCTCCTTCATGAGTTTGATAATAATAATAATAATAATAATAATAATAATAATAATAATAATAATAATAATAATAATAATAATAATACTGATTTCAAAGAGTAAAGAAAAACACTTGTTTTTATATGGATATTTATTCATTGTGTAATAGGCTTGTTATGGAAGACTAATGTAAATGTTTAAACATTGTCCACGGGTAGTAGTGGCTTCAGTGGAAGACGGTCGTCGTTGAGGTCGTTCTCAAGAAGATGTCGTTGAAGTGTTCATTCGGTTCTCCCTCCAGTCTCTCCTTTCTACCCATGGTAGCCACCACGACCTCTGAAGTTACCATCATGTAAACATTAATCACTGAGCACCCAGGCCATCTACCATAAACGGTAAAGGTATCACTGGTCTTATTTAATTAATATATATCATTAATAATTTAATCTCTTTTCATGTATATATGATGTTTCAATGATAACTGGACACAATCATGCCTTAACTTACCCACCGAATTTACCACCAAATTCACCGCCACCAAATCCGCCGCTACCGAATCCACCGCCAAGTCCTCCGCCAAATCCACCGCCAAGTCCACCACCACCAAATCCACCAAGTCCACCACCACCAAATCCACCAAGTCCACCACCACCAAATCCACCTCCTCCAAATTTACGGCGATATCCTGCAGAGGGATCAGGGTAGGCTATCACCACTCCCACCACAGTCAACACCACTACCAACATCATCTGGGAAGAAAAATAAAATCTAGAATTGTTATTGCCACTCTAACTGCTGACTATGAGAGTACTAAGTGGTGTATTTTCTGATTATTAACGTCTTCATGTCTATGTAAATTTGTACTCGAATACTACCTATTCTTCATATAAAAGGCAGGAATATGTACTTGCGTTCTTAGTCTAGTCTTAACGGTTAAAAATATCCTACCATGTCTTCTGAAAATGAATGAAGAATGGCAATAGAATAAGAAACTGTGATTCATTATATTCTCAATTAATCTTATTTCTACAACATTGTCATGTGAAAATACAATCTTTTCGAACAAAATTTCACAAAATTATCAAACTCTAATCATCTAGAAAATCTTTTAATAATGATTTCCAACATGGAGAGTCCAACACTTCTCTACATTTATCACATGCAAAGTATTTTATTCAGTAACACATATACATTAAAAAGACATGAAAGTGAGTTCTGTATTAATCTGATGCCTTATAAATTTTACCACGTTCGTGATCAGCTGTATATTAAGAACAATGCTCTTCAAAGTGAATCTGCAAGAATGTTTTGACGCCGGTGAAGGCTCATGATTCAAGAAATATGATCTACACTCTCTTTCCTTGTATCAAACATAATGGCGTTCCTTTCCCATTTGCTGTTTGATCTCTACGAGTTTAGTGTTTGTTCATGAATTTATGTATGTAAATTGTTTAAATTATGCTGGAGACTCACGTTCACCATTATAACCTGTAAGAGGATAAAAAGCACCACCAGTGCTAATAATAATACCAGAACTGATACCACCAACAGCACTAACATTGGCACCAACAGCAGCACCAGAACTGGCACAAACCGATGCACCAGCAGTGGCACCGACAACAGGACCAGAAGTACACTAGCAGTAGCACCTATACTGGCGCCAACAGATGCTCTAGCAATGGCACAATCAGCAACTTTAGTACTGGCACAAACAGTAGCACCAGTACTGGCACAAACAGTAGCACCAGTACTGGCACAAACAGCAGTACTAGTACCAGCAGCACTGGCAACAACAGCAGCACCAGCAACAACTCACCGTGAATTCATAACTACTTACCAGCCCTCGCAGAGACATCATGGTAGCTGTTGTTTACTTGTGAGTGAACAAGTGATGCTTAACAATGTCCAGCTCCAGCTTATATATCCAGCTCACTCAAACCACAACGTTGTTCTTGCCAACTGATGCTATTTTACCATCATCAAAGAAATACCGCGGATACATTTTGTTCTTTAGCTCTTATATTAAATAAGGAAAGAGACCTGTTTTTTAGGAGCTATTAATGGATTTTTTAAGTATCTGAATTATTAAACACAGTCTTTGTATTAGGCATTACCAGCAGTACAGGACATACAGGGAAACACTGGTCGTGATTGCCAGAGAAGTATGGAGGGGAATTTTACAATGATTGCTCAAACACCTTAGGAGTTTCCTACCATAAAATTTCTTGATCTTCTCTTATTTTCTCCTTAATATTCTTCTCTGTCTCTGTTTGTCTCCCTTTCTCTCTCTTCCTCCATCTTTCCCACTGTAATATAGGCCTTAGACAAGGATGTGTGATGTTACTGTGGTTGTTGTTCAATATATTTATAGATGGGGTTGTAAGAAAAGTAAATGCGGGGGTCTGGACAAGAGGTGTGGCGTTAAAGATAAGGAATCAAACACAAAGTGTGAGTTGTCACAGTTGCTTTTTACCTGATGACACGGTGCTTTTGGGAGATTCTGAAGAGAAACTGCAGAGGTTGGTGGATGAATTTGGTAGGGTTTATAAAAGAAGAAAATTAAAAGCGAATATTGGAAAAAGTAAGGTTATGAGGATAACAAAAAGATTAGGTGACGAAAGATTGGATATCAGATTGGAGGGAGAGAGTATGGAGGAGGAGAATGTATTCAGATATTTGGGAGTGGACGTGTCAGCAGATAGATCAATGAAAGATGAGGCGAATCATAGAACTGATAAGGGGAAAAGGGTGAGCGGTGCACTTAGGAGTCTGCGGAGACAAAGAACTTTGTCCTTGGAAGCAAAGAGGGGAATGTATGAGAGTATAGTTTTACCAACGCTGTTATATGGGTGTGAAGCATGGGTGATGAATGTTGCACCGAGGAGAAGGCTGGAGGCAGTGGAGATGTCATGTCTGAGGGCAATGTGTGGTGTGAATATAATGCAGAGAATTCGTAGTTTGGAAGTTAGGAGGAGGTGCGGGATTGTCAAAACTGTTGTCCAGAGGGCTGAGGAAAGGTTGTTAAGGGGGTTCGGACACGTAAAAAGAATGGAACGAAACAGAATGACTTCGAGAGTATAAGTCTGTAGTGGAGGGAAGGCGGGGTAGGGGTCGGCCTAGGAAAGGTTGAGGGGGGGTATAGGAGGTTTTGTGTGCGAGGGGCTTGGACTTCCAGCAAGCATGCGTGAGCGTATTTGATAGGAGTGAATGGATACAAATGGTTTTTAATACTTGACGTGCTGTTGGAGTGTGAGCAAAGTAACATTAATGAAGGGATTCATGGAAACCGGCAGGCCGGACTTGAGTCCTGGAGATGGAAAGTACAGTGCCTGCACTCTGAAGGAGGGGTGTTAATGTTGCAGTTTAAAAACTGTAGTGTAAAGCAACCTTCTGGCAAGACAATGATGGAGTGAATAATGGTGAAATTTTTTTTTCTTTTTCGGGCCACCCTGCCTTGGTGGGAATCGGCCAATGTGTTAATATAATATATATATATATATATATATATATATATATATATATATATATATATATATATATATATATATATATATATATATATATATTTAATGTTCCAGAAAATTCGTAATATTTCGATTTTTGTTGGTCATCCTACTTAATATTATGTAAATTATGTTTCATTTATAAATTAGAAGATCAAACCTCCCCCCCCCATAACCCCCTATATGAAAAACTAGGAGAAGTATAATATTAATTTTGAAAAAACACCTCAGAATTATCATTATACGGGTATGCCTACCTATTTATTTGGTAGTAGACTTGCAAGATATTAAAGAAAGAATATATAACACATTGATTGTTGGGTCATAAGTGCGGACAGCATAATGAATAGAGTTTAAAAAAAAGTCTGACTAAACTTTGGTAGGAAGCAAGTTTCCAAGACAATTTGGTCATTTATAAGCATAGTTACAAGTTGGGATCTACTGTATATAACTGGTGGGATCTCTGATGTTAATCGGGATACATTATTTAATTATTGTGTATGTAGGTATTTTGCTACCGTGTTTATTAAATTTAATATTTTAAATTATGGTAATGATTTCTATGCAAAACATGTTTATAAAGAGTGGAAAATTATAAATGTGGAAATATAAGTTTATGGTGGATGTTGCGCCTAGTTTAAACAGCGCATTATGGTTACTGGTTAGGGGGTACAATGGTACCATGGTACAATAAGACACCAAATGATAAATTAGACACATGTGGAACATTTAGGTATCTTTACTATGTAGACGTTTCATTAACATGTGACTTTATCAGTACAATACTGAAGACTGGAGAGGTACAAGATGAGGTAATCAGTCCCTTAGTCTAGTTGTAGCTGGGGTCGGAGAAGGCGAGTTGCTGATGAGGTCTTAAGAAGTTGTGTGCGTGTCGGTTCCCTCCTCCAATTCTGCTGTATTATGCCGACTCTGCCCTGTAGAAGTGTATGTATGTGTATATTGAATGCATATTGTAATTTTATATAATTAACTCCTTCATATACATTATTTATATTGAGTGCTCATGGCAAATGAATACTATACATGGGGACACAGCGTTAGTCACAGTGAATGGTAGTGATAGTGGATGCTAGTGACAGTGGATGGTAGTGACAGTGGATGGTAATGACAATGGATGGTAGTGACAGTGGATGGTAGTGACAGTGGATGGTAATGACAATGGATGGTAGTGACAGTGGATGGTAGTGACAGTGGATGGTAGTGACAGTGGCTGGTAGTGTCAGGGGCTGGTAGTGAGAGTGGCTTGTAGTGACAGTGGCTTTTAGTGGCAGTGGCTGGTAGTGACAATAGTTGATAGGAACAGTGGCTTGTAGTGAAAGTGGTTGGTAGTGACAGTGGCTGGTAGTGACAGTGGCTGGTAATGTCAGGGGCTGGTAGTGACAGTGGCTGGTAGTGACAGTGGCTTTTAGTGGCAGTGGCTGGTAGTGACAGTGGCTGATAGTGACTGTAGCTGGTAGTGGCAGTGGGTGGTAGTGACAGTAGCTGATAGTGACAGTGGATGGAAGTGACATTGGCTGGTAGTAACAGTGGCTGGTAGTAACAGTGGCTGGTAGTAACAGTGGCTGGGAGTGACAGTGACTGGTAGTGACAGTGGCTGGTAGTGACATTAACTGGTAGCCACAGTGGTTGTTAGTGACAGTGGATGGAAGTGGCATTCGCTGGTAGTGACAGTCGCTGGTAGTGACAGTGGCTGGGAGTGACAGTGACTGGTAGTGACATTGGCTGGTAGTGACATAGGCTGGTAGTCACAGTGGCTGTTAGTGACAGTGGCTGGTAGTGACAGTGGCTGGTAGTGACAGTGACTGGTAGTGGCAGTGACTGGTAGTGACAATGACTGCTAGTGACAGTAGCTGGTAGTGGCAGAGGTTGGTACTGACGGTAGTTGATAGTAACCGTGGCTTGTAGTGAGAGTGGTTGGTAGTGACAGTCGCTGGTAGTGACAGTGGCTGGGAGTGACAGTGACTGGTAGTGACATTGGCTGGTAGTGACATAGGCTGGTAGTCACAGTGGCTGTTAGTGACAGTGGCTGGTAGTGACAGTGGCTGGTAGTGACAGTGACTGGTAGTGGCAGTGACTGGTAGTGACAATGACTGCTAGTGACAGTAGCTGGTAGTGGCAGAGGTTGGTACTGACGGTAGTTGATAGTAACCGTGGCTTGTAGTGAGAGTGGTTGGTAGTGGCAGTGGCTGGTATAGTACAACATCAACACTAGTACTAGTACAACACCAACACTGGTACTAGTACAAACACCAACACTGGTACTAGTAATTTTCGCTCACTATGAGGCGAGCCAAAACGACATGGGTTCGAGTCCTTGGCTACTCGCAGTGTTGTTGTTCATTAAATTGTACATATATGAATCATGTTTCATAAAAAGCAGGTTTGAAAATGATATGAATATTTATTTAGATTCATTTATAATTAATAAAATTTAAGAAGAATTTAATAATGCATTGGATAAATAATAAATCTTAATTCTTGGGTAAAGTACTTGGGTTGGGCAAATATTTTGTTAGTGGTATGTTGTGAAGGACCTACCTAGTTGGGGCCAGCAGGCCTGCTGCAGTGTTAATTTCTTATGAGTTGAGTGTCGTCGCATGTCAGGTGTTGCTTTGTTGTGGGATGTGATGGTGAGGTGTGGTCTCCACCTTTTATATGCCTTCCTTTGATGTATTGTATTTATATTTCCTTGATAATGTGAGAAGTCACGAAAACTCTTGGAATTTCACTATCCTTTCACAGTGGTTGTTGTGCATTTTTTATATCATCTGTTTACTGTGAACTTATTGTGTGTGTGTGTGTGTATATATATATATATATATATATATATATATATATATATATATATATATATATATATATATATATATATATATATATATATACATACATATATATATATATATATATATATATATATATATATACATACATATATATATATATATATATATATATATATATATATATGTCGTGCCGAATATGTAAAACTGGTCAATTAGCAAGAACTCGTTTAAAATTAAGTCCTTTCTAAAATTTTCTCTTATACGTTTAAAGAGATATTTTTTTCATTAATGTTAATGTAAAAAATTTTAATTTTGCACCAAAAGAATCTTAGAAAACTTACCTAACCTTATTATAACAAGAACAATTTGTTTTAGCCTAATCCAACTAAATATATTTTAGATTTGTTTACAGTAATTTAATACTAAACAAACACAGTGAAATATATTTTTTTCGTTAGGTTCAGAATGATTTTGGCGAAATTATGAAATTATTGCATACATAAATTTTCACTTGTCCTATATGGCAAGATGAGCGTTGCTATTTAAGCCAAGATCGCAAGTTCTGCCTATTCGGCACGACATATATATATATATATATATACATTATTGAGCCCACGAACAAGTGGTATTGATCAATAACAACACTGCGACTAGCCAAGGACTCGAACCCATGCTGCTTTGGACTGCCTCACGGTAGGCAAAAACTCATGACGCCTTTACCCACGGGACCAAACATTCCTTAAGAGTAGCGCACCCAGTGGAACTGAATGTTTTACTCTCTAATTAAGGACACGTTGGTGTGGGAGTCTCTAGGCTAATTTCATTCTAGTCCCTGTTTGGTGTACTAGTCCAACGAGCAGGATTTTATATGAGACAGGCCAAAGCAGCATGGCTTCGAGTCCTTGGCTAGTCGCAGTGTTATTGTGAGCACTGGCTCAGTCAAGTTGGGATGGCCCAATCGCTGAAAAGGTGCTTGCCAACATGCTCAGGGCTGCAACATCAGACAGGGAGTCTGCCTGTCTCCAGACTATAAGCGCACCTCACTCCGGGGACTTCGTCCAAACAGTTCCCATACTGACAATGGGAACGCGACTCGACCCGTATTGCAGTGGCTCTGCGCCTTGCTGCCCCAATTCACACAGAATATATGTGTATTTGCAGCGAAGCGCAAGCAGACCAATACGGTCTACATGGTCCTAACTGTTCCAAAGCCAAGGGCAGGCATGCAAGACACAATGAGGTCAATGACATCAAAAAGAGAACCCTTGCTACAGCTGGATGCCCAGCCGAGAGGAAGCCCCGATCACTAGCAGCCAACAAAACCAACAACCCAGCAAACTGCCCCGACGGGATCACCATCTATCCTTGGAAGAATTGCAAGCTCTTAGCATGAAACTATACCTGTGTGTCCACACTGGCTGACACCTACATCCATCACAGTGTGGGGCTACAGGGAGGAGCTGCTGACCACAGGGAGGAGTACAAGATCAGCAAGTACAGGGACATAAGCCAACAGTATCAATTTGTCCCAGTGGGATCAGAGACCTTGGGATCATGGGGGAAAAATGCCACACGTTTCCTTAAAGAATTGGGTTCCAGACTCATCGACACCACCAGGGACCCAAGGGCAGCCACTTTCATGTTCCAGCGCGCCTCAGCGTTGCCATCCAGAGGGGAAATGCATGTTGCATATTTGGCTCGCGTCCGGCTTCGGAGGAGCTGGAGGAAATTCATGATCTTTAATACATTGTACCATTGAATTCATGTTTGTGTTTTCTGTAAATGTATTCTGTTTATTAATAAATGTTCACATATATATATATATATATATATATATATATATATATATATATATATATATATATATATATATATATATATATATATATATATATATATATATATATATACAGAGAGAGAGATACATGCCCCATTAGATAATGAAAAGGATTTCAATGTACAAAATACAACACTATATTATATCTGCTAATACATTTATTTATTAGGCATAAATATTGGTCACGAACAAGTTTAGTGTAGGTGTTTACAAGGTGTCCATTAGCAAAGGTTTTAGTGGACGACGTTTGTTGTGGTCGTTCTAACTATCAAATGTCGTTCAGATGTTCGTCCAGACGACCTCTAGCCTCTTCTCTCCAGCCGTAGTACCTACCACCACCCACCACCACCACGACCCCTGAAAGAACCGTCGTTCAATAAACTTTATTGAGTGTGGCAACACAACTTCCGGGGCCAAGTATACATCTATATCTACTTATGAGAATATTGTAAAGTTACATATACTCTTCTAAAGTTACATATACTCTTCTAAAGTTACATATACTCTTCTAAAGTTACATATACTCTTCTAAAGTTACATATACTCTTCTAAAGTTACATATACTCTTCTAAAGTTACATATACTCTTCTAAAGACACATATACTCTTCTAAAGTTACATATACACATCTAAAGTCACATATACTCTTCTAAAGTCACATATACTCTTCTAAAGTTACATATACTCTTCAAAAGTCACATATACTCTTCTAAAGTTACATATACTCTTCTAAAGTCACATATACACTTCTAAAGTTACATATACTCTTCTAAAGTCACATATACTCTTCTAAAGTCACATATACTCTTCTAAAGTCACATATACTCTTCTAAAGTCACATATACTCTTCTAAAGTTACATATACTCTTCTAAAGTCACATATACTCTTCTAAAGTTACATATACTCTTCTAAAGTCACATATACTCTTCTAAAGTCACATATACTCTTCTAAAGTCACATATACTCTTCTAAAGTCACATATACTCTTCTAAAGTTACATATACTCTTCTAAAGTCACATATACTCTTCTAAAGTTACATATACTCTTCTAAAGTCACATATACACTTCTAAAGTTACATATACTCTTCTAAAGTTACATATACTCTTCTAAAGTCACATATACTCTTCTAAAGTTACATATACTCTTCTAAAGTCACATATACACTTCTAAAGTTACATATACTCTTCTAAAGTTACATATACTCTTCTAAAGTCACATATACTCTTCTAAAGTTACATATACTCTTCTAAAGTCACATATACACTTCTAAAGTTACATATACTCTTCTAAAGTTACATATACACTTCTAAAGTTACATATACACTTCTAAAGTTACATATACTCTTCTAAAGTCACATATACTCTTCTAAAGTTACATATACTCTTCTAAAGTCACATATACACTTCTAAAGTTACATATACTCTTCTAAAGTTACATATACACTTCTAAAGTTACATATACACTTCTAAAGTTACATATACTCTTCTAAAGTCACATATACTCTTCTAAAGTTACATATACTCTTCTAAAGTCACATATACACTTCTAAAGTTACATATACTCTTCTAAAGTTACATATACTCTTCTAAAATCACATATACACTTCTAAAGTTACATATACACTTCTAAAGTTACATATACTCTTCTAAAGTTACATATACTCTTCTAAAGTTACATATACTCTTCTAAAGTCACATATACTCTTCTAAAGTCACATATACTCTTCTAAAGTTACATATACTCTTCTAAAGTCACATATACACTTCTAAAGTTGCATATACTCTTCTAAAGTTACATATACACTTCTAAAGTTACATATACACTTCTAAAGTTACATATACTCTTCTAAAGTCACATATACTCTAGTAAAGTTACATATACTCTTATAAAGTCACATATACACTTCTAAAGTTACATATACTCTTCTAAAGTTACATATACACTTCTAAAGTTACATATACACTTCTAAAGTTACATATACACTTCTAAAGTTATATATACACTTCTAAAGTTACATATACTCTTCTAAAGTCACATATACACTTCTAAAGTCACATATACCCTTCTAAAGTTACATATACTCTTCTAAAGTTACATATACTCTTCTAAAGTTACATATACTCTTCTAAAGTCACATATACACTTCTAAAGTTACATATACTCTTCTAAAGTTACATATACTCTTCTAAAGTTGCATATACTCTTCTAAAGTCACATATACTCTTCTAAAGTCACATATACTCTTCTAAAGTCACATATACTCTTCTAAAGTCACATATACTCTTCTAAAGTCACATATACTCTTCTAAAGTTACATATACTCTTCTAAAGTCACATATACACTTCTAAAGTTAGATATACTCTTCTAAAGTTACATATACTCTTCTAAAGTTACATATACTCTTCTAAAGTCACATATACTCTTCTAAAGTTACATATACTCTTCTAAAGTCACATATACTCTTCTAAAGTTACATATACTCTTCTAAAGTCACATACACTCTTCTAAAGTTACATATACTCTTCTAAAGTCACATATACTCTTCTAAAGTTACATATACTCTTCTAAAGTCACATATACTCTTCTAAAGTCACATATACTCTTCTAAAGTCACATATACTCTTCTAAAGTCACATACACTCTTCTAAAGTTACATATACTCTTCTAAAGTCACATATACTCTTCTAAAGTCACATATACACTTCTAAAGTTACATATACTCTTCTAAAGTTACATATACTCTTCTAAAGTCACATATACTCTACTCTTCTAAAGTTAAATATACTCTTCTAAAGTCACATATACTCTTCTAAAGTCACATATACACTTCTAAAGTTACATATACTCTTCTAAAGTTACATATACTCTTCTAAAGTCACATATACTCTACTCTTCTAAAGTTACATATACTCTTCTAAAGTCACATATACTCTTCTAAAGTCACATATACACTTCTAAAGTTACATATACTCTTCTAAAGTTACATATACTCTTCTAAAGTTACATATACTCTTCTAAAGTTACATATACTCTTCTAAAGTCACATATACTCTACTCTTCTAAAGTTACATATACTCTTCTAAAGTCACATATACTCTTCTAAAGTCACATATACTCTTCTAAAGTCACATATACTCTTCTAAAGTCACATATACAATTCTAAAGTCACATATACTCTTCTAAAGTCACATATACTCTTCTAAAGTCACATATACTCTTCTAAAGTCACATATACTCTTCTAAAGTCACATATACACTTCTAAAGTTACATATACTCTTCTAAAGTTACATATACTCTTCTAAAGTTACATATACTCTTCTAAAGTTACATATACTCTTCTAAAGTCACATATACACTTCTAAAGTTACATATGCTCTTCTAAAGTCACATATACTCTTCTAAAGTCACATATACAATTCTAAAGTCACATATACTCTTCTAAAGTCACATATACTCTTCTAAAGTTACATATACTCTTCTAAAGTCACATATACACTTCTAAAGTTACATACACTCTTCTAAAGTCACATATACTCTTCTAAAGTCACATATACAATTCTAAAGTCACATATACTCTTCTAAAGTCACATATACTCTTCTAAAGTCACATATACTCTTCTAAAGTCAAATATACTCTTCTAAAATCACATATACACTTCTAAAGTTACATATACTCTTCTAAAGTTACATATACTCTTCTAAAGTCACATATACTCTTCTAAAGTCACATATACACTTCTAAAGTCACATATACTCTTCTAAAGTCACATATACTCTTCTAAAGTCACATATACTCTTCTAAAGTCACATATACTCTTCTAAAGTCACATATACACTTCTAAAGTTACATATACTCTTCTAAAGTTACATATACTCTTCTAAAGTCACATATACTCTTCTAAAGTCACATATACTCTTCTAAAGTCACATATACTCTTCTAAAGTCACATATACACTTCTAAAGTTACATATACTCTTCTAAAGTCACATATACTCTTCTAAAGTCACATATACTCTTCTAAAGTCACATATACTCTTCTAAAGTCACATATACTCTTCTAAAGTCACATATACACTTCTAAAGTTACATATACTCTTCTAAAGTTACATATACACTTCTAAAGTCACATATACTCTTCTAAAGTCACATATACACTTCTAAAGTTACATATACTCTTTTAAAGTCACATATACACTTCTAAAGTCACATATACTCTTCTAAAGTCACATATACTCTTTTAAAGTTACATATACTCTTCTAAAGTCACATATACTCTACTCTTCTAAAGTTACATATACTCTTCTAAAGTCACATATACTCTTCTAAAGTCACATATACTCTTCTAAAGTCACATATACTCTTCTAAAGTCACATATACTCTTCTAAAGTCACATATACACTTCTAAAGTTACATATACTCTTCTAAAGTTACTTATACTCTTCTAAAGTCACATATACTCTACTCTTCTAAAGTTACATATACTCTTCTAAAGTCACATATACTCTTCTAAAGTCACATATACAATTCTAAAGTCACATATACTCTTCTAAAGTCACATATACTCTTTTAAAGTCACATATACTCTTCTAAAGTTACATATACTCTTCTAAAGTTACATATACTCTTCTAAAGTCACATATACTCTTCTAAAGTCACATATACTCTTCTAAAGTTACATATACTCTTCTAAAGTTACATATACTCTTCTAAAGTCACATATACTCTTCTAAAGTCACATATACTCTTCTAAAGTCACATATACTCTTTTAAAGTCACATATACTCTTCTAAAGTTACATATACTCTTCTAAAGTTACATATACTCTTCTAAAGTCACATATACTCTTCTAAAGTCACATATACTCTTCTAAAGTTACATATACTCTTCTAAAGTCACATATACTCTTCTAAAATCACATATACTCTTCTAAAGTTACATATACTCTTCTAAAGTTACATATACTCTTCTAAAGTCACATATACTCTTCTAAAGTCACATATACTCTTCTAAAGTTACATATACGTACGTACTCTAAAGTCACTTAATCTGTAATGTGAGAGTTTATGACTGATCATAAGTCTCATAAAATTTTTGAATTAACTCTAGGTTAGTCATTATTTTAATTAAAGCGAAGTTTACTTATATAACAAGTAACAAAACTGTTCATGCATTATCGATGTACTCTTTATGTTTGTATACAATATAGAATGTTGTGTTAGCAACTGGTCTCACTCAGGCCTTTACTTACCCACCGTATCCGCCACCAAATTTACTGCTACCGAATCCGCCTCCAAATCCTCCAGTACCGAGTCCGCCTCTAAATCCTCCGGCACCGAGTCCACCAAATCCACTGCCACCGAAGCCACCACTTCCAAATCCACTGCCACCGAAGCCACCACTTCCAAATCCACTGCCACCGAATCCGCTAGTGTATCTACTGCCGCCGAATCCACCAAGTCCACTGCCACTGAACCCACTACCACCAAATCCACCATTACCAAATCCACCACTACCAAATCCACCACTACCAAATCCACCACCACCATATCCAGCACCACCATATCCACCACTACCATATCTACGGCTGGCAGAAGGATGTGGGTGAGCCACAGCAACGCCCACAGCAGCCATCACCAGCATCATCATCATCTGGAAAATAATAAACAGAGATTAAACATGTGAATGTAGCTCGACTCTGCAGTCTAATCAATGTCTTCAAAAGTACGTAAACTTCTGATAAAAAAATGTTTATTATAAACTACAGATGAATATAGTGTAATTCTTACACTGACAGTTAAACAAGAACATATTACCTCATCCAAAAAACAATCGAGTCAATTCAACAAATGACAACGATACTGGAATCGGATTGATTCGAAAAAAAATTATAAGGAAGTGGAACTATTCAAAGGAATATTTAATGCAGCTCTGATCTTTAAAAAAAATCGATAATCATGTTTTCCCTGGATAATTCTTCACTCTCATTAAAGTACATATATGAAAATAAACCAATAGTGAGTTCTGTATCCATCTGAAGCTTCGCAAATTAATTAAACTCGGGGATCAGTTGCTTAATAGAACACTGCATTAAAGGGAGTCTTCCTGACTGTTAAGAGCATCACCAGTACTTGCAGCAGCACTCAGTAGCAGTAGCAACAATATCAGCACTAAGTGAATAATCCGACTACTCAAGGTCCTCTTTACATCCCCTAAGGACCCCGAAAATAGTTAGATGGAACCTGGTGGACTTTTTTTTTTTTAGATGTCTGGGAACCATGTTGCTGGTGACTGTGATCTAGTATAACTAGTGACAGGCAGAGAACAAATATTAACGTCTTAACTAAAACAGCAAAACTATTAAAAAATCAACATTGAAAGCGTGAGAATCAACTCTAGCACCAACACTTGCAACAGCACCAGTACTGACACCAGAACTGCCAGTAGCATCAATTCTTACCAACGACAACACGACAGTTTTCTAGCTACTCACCAGAGTTCGCAGAGAGATCATGGTGGCTGCAGTTTGCTTGTGAGTCAACAAGTGCTACTAGACTATGATAAGCTCCTGCTTATATTGCCACCTCACACGAACTGCAGTGTTGCTCTTGCCAACTGTTGCTCTTTTACCATCATAAAATAAATACCACGATGGATTTGATTCTTTAGTTCTCGTGTTATGTATGGAAAGCGACGCCTATTTTACTGGAAAACTTAAAAAATTTTATATTTATTATAGACTTAAATAGAGCAATTGCATTACGATTGGTTGGTATCAGTCGTACAGGACAAAGGTAATCACTGATGATCGCAGTGAAGGAAGTGTGGAGGGGAATTTTACAGTGATTTGCTGGATCATTTGGGGATTTTCCTGCTATAATATTATCTCTGCTCATCTCTATTTCTTAAGGCATTTTTTCAAGGATAGGTTCAGAGTACCTTCGTTTATGTACTAACTAAAAGTTGTTACCCACCGCAGTACATTTCCCCTGAGAATAGCGTTCTGGTGTCTCAGTAAGGAATCGTTAAAGACTTTATACACTGTGTACGTCAGGCCCATACTGGAGTACGCAGCACCAGTTTGGAACCCACATCTGGTCAAACACATCAAGAAATTAGAGAAAGTGCAAAGGTTTGCAACAAGGCTAGTTCCAGAACTAAGGGGAATGTCCTATGAAGAAAGGTTAAGGGAAATCGGTCTGACGATACTGGAGGACAAGAGGTTCTGGGGAGACATGATAACGTCATACAAAATACTACGTGGAATTGACAAGGTGGACAGAGACAGGATGTTCCAGAGATGGAACACAGAAACAAAGGTCACACTGGAAGCTGAAGATTCAGATGAGTCAAAGGGATTTTAGGAAGCATTTCTTCAGCCATAGAGTTGTTATGAAGTGGAATAGTCTGACAAGCGTTGTAGTGGAGGCAGGAACCATACATAGTTTTAAGACGAGGTATGATAAAGCTCATGGAGCAGGGAGAGGGAGGGGCCAGTAGCGGTCAGTGAAAAGGCGGGTGAAGGAGCCGAGTCTCGACTCCTGCAACCACAATTAGGTGAGTAAAATTAGGTGAGTACACACACTTACAGTAATCATGTCTCACTATCAGTACTCACGTCCTCGATAAAAGTAATCACGTCCTCGCTATCAGCAATCACGTCTTCTCTATCAGTAATCACGTCCTCGCTATCAGTAATCACATCCTCGCTATCATCAATCACGTCCTCGCTATCAGCAATCACGTCCTCGCTATCAGTAAACACGCCCTCGCTATCAGTAATCACTTTCTCGCTATCAGCAATCACGTCCTCGCTATCAGTATTCACGTCCTCGATAAAAGTAATTACGTCCTCGCTATCAGTAATCACGTCCTCGCTATCAGTAATCACGTCCTCGCTATCAGCAATCACGTTCTCGCTATCAGTAATCACGTCCTCGCTATCAGTAATCACGTTCTCGCAATCAGCAACCATGTCCTCGCTATCAGCAATCACGTCCTCGCTATCAGCAATCACGTTCTCGCTATCACCAATCACGTCCTCGCTATCACCAATCACATCCTCGCTATCAGTAATCACCTCCACGATATCACCAATCACGTCCTCGCTATCACCAATCACGTCCTCGCTATCAGTAATCACGTCCTCGCTATCAGTACTCATGTCCTCGCTATCATAATCACGTCCTCGTTATCAGCAATCACGTTCTCGCTATCAGTAATCACGTCCTCGCTATCAGTAATCACGTCCTCGCAATCAGCAATCACGTCCTTGCTATCAGAAATCACGTTCTCGTTATCACCAGTCACGTCCTCGCTATCAGTAATCACGTCCTCGATAAAAGTAATTACGTCCTCGCTATCAGTACTCATGTCCTCGCTATCAGTAATCACGTCCACGCTATCAGCAGTCACGTCCTCGCTATCAGCAATCACGTTCTGGCTATCAGTAATCACGTCCTCGCTATCAGTAGTCACGTCCTCGCAATCAGCAATCACGTCCTCGCTATCAGCAATCACGTTCTCGCTATCACCAATCACGTCCTCGCTATCACCAATCACATCCTCGCTATCAGTAAAAACCTCCTCGCTATCACCAATCACGTCCTCGCTATCACCAATCACGTCCTCGCTATCAGTAATCACGTCCTCGCTATCACCAATCACGTCCTCGCTATCAGTAATTACGTCCTCGCTATCAGTACTCATGTCCTCGCTATCATAATCACGTCCTCGCTATCAGCAATTACGCTCTCGCTATCAGAAATCACGTCCTCGCTATCAGTAACCACGTCCTCGCAATCAGCAATCACGTCCTTGCTATCAGCAATCACGTTCTTGTTATCACCAATCACGTCCTCGCTGTCAGTAATCACGTCCTCGATAAAAGTAATTACGTCCTCGCTATCAGTATTCATGTCCTCGCTATCAGTAATCACGTCCTCGCTATCAGTAATCACGTCCTCGCTATCAGTAATCACGTCCTTGCTATCAGCAATCACGTTCTCGTTATCACCAATCACGTCCTCGCTTTCAGCAATCACGTCCTCGCTATCAGTAATCACGTCCTCGCTATCACCAATCACGTCCTCGCTATCAGTAATCACGTCCTCGCTATCAGTACTCATGTCCTCGCTATCATAATCACGTCCTCGCTATCAGCAATCACGTTCTCGTTATCACCAATCACATCTTCGCTATCAGTAATCACGTCCTCGCTATCAGTAATCACGTCCTCGCTATTAGCAATCACGCCTTCGCTATCAGTAATCACGTCCTCGCTATCAGCAATCACGTCCTCGCTATTAGCAGTCATGTCCTCGCTATTAGCAATCACGTCCTCTCTATCAGCAGTCACGTCCTCGCTATAAGTAATCACGTCCTCGCTATCAGTAATCACGTCTTTGCTATCAGTAATCACGTCCTCGCTATCAGTAATCACGTCCTCGCTATCAGTAATCGCGTCCTTGCTATCAGTAATCACGTCCTTGCTATCAGTAATCACGTCCTCGCTATCAGTAATCACGTCCTCGCTGTCAGTAATCACGTCCTCGCTATCAGTAATCACGTCCTAGCTATCAGTAATCACGTTCTCGCTGTCAGTAATCACGTCCTCGCTATCAGTAATCACGTCCTCGCTATCAGTAATCACGTCCTCGCAATCAGCAATCACGTCCTTGCTATCAGCAATCACGTTCTTGTTTTCACCAATCACGTCCTCGCTGTCAGTAATCACGTCCTCGATAAAAGTAATTACGTCCTCGCTATCAGTACTCATGTCCTCGCTATCAGTAATCACGTCCTCGCTATCAGTAATCACGTCCTCGCTATCACCAATCACGTCCTCGCTATCAGTAATTACGTCCTCGCTATCAGTACTCATGTCCTCGCTATCATAATCACGTCCTCGCTATCAGCAATTACGCTCTCGCTATCAGAAATCACGTCCTCGCTATCAGTAACCACGTCCTCGCAATCAGCAATCACGTCCTTGCTATCAGCAATCACGTTCTTGTTATCACCAATCACGTCCTCGCTGTCAGTAATCACGTCCTCGATAAAAGTAATTACGTCCTCGCTATCAGTATTCATGTCCTCGCTATCAGTAATCACGTCCTCGCTATCAGTAATCACGTCCTCGCTATCAGTAATCACGTCCTTGCTATCAGCAATCACGTTCTCGTTATCACCAATCACGTCCTCGCTTTCAGCAATCACGTCCTCGCTATCAGTAATCACGTCCTCGCTATCACCAATCACGTCCTCGCTATCAGTAATCACGTCCTCGCTATCAGTACTCATGTCCTCGCTATCATAATCACGTCCTCGCTATCAGCAATCACGTTCTCGTTATCACCAATCACATCCTCGCTATCAGTAATCACGTCCTCGCTATCAGTAATCACGTCCTCGCTATTAGCAATCACGCCTTCGCTATCAGTAATCACGTCCTCGCTATCAGCAATCACGTCCTCGCTATTAGCAGTCATGTCCTCGCTATTAGCAATCACGTCCTCTCTATCAGCAGTCACGTCCTCGCTATAAGTAATCACGTCCTCGCTATCAGTAATCACGTCTTTGCTATCAGTAATCACGTCCTCGCTATCAGTAATCACGTCCTCGCTATCAGTAATCGCGTCCTTGCTATCAGTAATCACGTCCTTGCTATCAGTAATCACGTCCTCGCTATCAGTAATCACGTCCTCGCTGTCAGTAATCACGTCCTCGCTATCAGTAATCACGTCCTAGCTATCAGTAATCACGTTCTCGCTGTCAGTAATCACGTCCTCGCTATCAGTAATCACGTCCTCGCTATCAGTAATCACGTCCTCGCAATCAGCAATCACGTCCTTGCTATCAGCAATCACGTTCTTGTTTTCACCAATCACGTCCTCGCTGTCAGTAATCACGTCCTCGATAAAAGTAATCACGTCCTCGCTATCAGTACTCATGTCCTCGCTATCAGTAATCACGTCCTCGCTATCAGTAATCACGTCCTCGCAATCAGCAATCACGTCCTTGCTATCAACAATCACGTTCTCGTTATCACCAATCACGTCCTCGCTATCACCAATCACGTCCTCGCTATCAGTAATCACGTCCTCGCCATCACCAATCACGTCCTCGCTATCAGTAATCACGTCCTCGCTATCAGTACTCATGTCCTCGCTATCATAATCACGTCCTCGCTATCAGCAATCACGTTCTCGTTATCACCAATCACATCCTCGCTATCAGTAATCACGTCCTCGCTATCAGTAATCACGTCCTCGCTATTAGCAATCACGCCTTCGCTATCAGTAATCACGTCCTCGCTATCAGCAATCACGTCCTCGCTATTAGCAGTCATGTCCTCGCTATTAGCAATCACGTCCTCTCTATCAGCAGTCACGTCCTCGCTATAAGTAATCACGTCCTCGCTATCAGTAATCACGTCCTTGCTATCAGTAATCACGTCTTCGCTATCAGTAATCGCGTCCTTGCTATCAGTAATCACGTCCTTGCTATCAGTAATCACGTCCTCGCTATCAGTAATCACGTCCTCGCTGTCAGTAATCACGTCCTCGCTATCAGTAATCACGTCCTCGCTATCAGTAATCACGTTCTCGCTGTCAGTAATCACGTCCTCGCTATCAGTAATCACGTCCTCGCTATCAGTAATCACGTCCTCGCTGTCAGTAATCACGTCCTCGCTATCAGTAATCACGTCCTCGCTATCAGTAATCACGTCCTCGCTATCAGTAATCACGTCCTCGCTATCAACAATCACGCGCTCGCCAGCAATAACCAGATTCTCATACTGGTCGCCAAGTAACTCAGAATTCTGCGTGTCATGCTTAATAATGTTTCTTGAGGCAGTAATGCACTTCACGTGGAGCGTGACGGAGGGGTTACGGAAACTGGGAATACCACATCCCACTGGTATACTAGCCGCCTCCTCCTGGCTGTCGGGGATACTCACTCTTACCGTGTTTTATATATATGTCGTGCCGAATAATAAAAATAATAATAATAATAATAATAATAATAATAATATATATATATATATATATATATATATATATATATATATATATATATATATATATATATATATATATATATATATATATATATATATATATATATGCAATAAGATCATAGTTCCTTGATAATGTGAGTAGTCACGAAAGCGCTTGGAATTTCTCTATTCTTTCAGAGTGGTTGTTTTGCATATATATATATGTATGTATATATATATATATATATATATATATATATATATATATATATATATATATATATATATATATATATATATATATATATATATATATATATATATGGAGGTACCACCTCTAGAACTGTTGTAGGGACCCTCATCCTCAGAGAAAAGAATAAACTTGCCTCAGGGAAAACTCAAGGTTCTCCCTGAAGCTGTTTGAGAATTTTCTCCTACCACCCCCTATATTTAATTAATATATATTTTATTTAAAGACAAAATACATTGACAAAACATTCACAAAGATACAACAGAAAATAAAACAACATAGGTAACTCAGAGCTACATCTCGAACACTTCGTCCAGCTCCCCGGCGGTGGGCCGCGTGCCCAGAATGCTGCAGGCATTTCCTCTCTGGATCGCAACACTGAGTCTCTGAAAGAGGAAGCTGGTCGCCCTGTGGTCCTTGGTTTCTATGATGAGCTTTTCACCCAGCTCTTTGAGGAACTTTAGAGCACACTTGCCCCATGCTCCAAGAGTCTCCGACCCTACTGGGATGAAGTTATAGCAAGGGGGAAGGTCTTCATATTTGCGGATCTTCTGGGTCTCCCTGTGCCTGGCAGCTCCACCCCCTTCCACTACGGAGTATGGCAAGTAGGTGTCTGCCAATGTGGCGGCACAGGTGTAGTCCCAGGCAATCTGCTTTCCATCCTTCCAGGGTTACATAGTGGCTCCATCAGGACGCTTTTGACTTCCGTCAGACCTCTGCACTTGGGGTTCCCGTTGAGCTGGGCAACGGGCTGTGGCGAGGCTTCTCTTTATGATGTCATTGACCTCTTCATGCCTGGCATACTTCCCTTCTGCTGTGTGACACAGGAGACCATGAAGTCCGAATTGATCAGCTGTCGACAGCCGCAAATACACCTATGTTCGGTGAGGATGGGGGCGGCTAGGCGAAAAGCAACACCAATCCGAATGGCCTGTGGGTCTAGTCGAGTGCCCAAGGAGGAATTGAGAACAGCTAACAGGAAATCGCCTGAATGTGGTGCCTTCACTGCCAGGAGACGAGCTATGTCCTTTCCTGAGGCGTTGGAGAGCATTGTGTTAGCGATTTTTTCCATGATCGGTTTGTCCCAGTGGGACTGTTTGTGTTCTTTGGGAGGAGCTGGTCTACTGGAGGAATCTGTAAGAATGTCCCACCAAATCGCTGCTTCAGTAAACCTGGGGTCTTGAGCTCCTACCACGTCTCTCAAGCGTTCGGGAACAATCTTCTTGATGAATGCACTGGAAGCCAAACACGAAGACAGAAAAGCAGGTAAAGCAACATGCAAAACAACCACTGTGAAAGAGTAGTGAAATTCCAAGCGCTTTCGTAACTACTCACATTGTCAAGGAACAATGTGAGCAGTCACGCCTGGAATTTCACTACTCTTTCACAGTGGTTGTTTTGCATATTTTAAAATCACCTGTTTAAAGTGATCTTATTGCATATATATATATATATATATATATATATATATATATATATATATATATATATATATATATATATATATATATATATATATATATATATATATATATATATATATACAGAAGATTTAAGAGATACATTGTTGATATAAATGTGGCATATACGGTACATGTTGTTACGTTTGTATCACCGATTATAAGGCGAAAATCTCATCCAGCTCCTCAGAGCTGGGGCATGTGCCCAAAATACAGCAGGCATTACCCCTTTGAACAGCCGCACTGAGCCGCTGGAACAGGAAACTAGCTGCCCTGGGATCCCTAGTTACCCTGATGAGTCTTTTTCCCAGCTCCTTAAGGAATTTAGATGCACTCTTTCCCCATGAGCCAAGGGTCTCTGAGCCTATGGGAACAAACATATAATGATGGGCAAGTTCTCCATATTTTCTAGTTTTGGGACTCCCTGAGGCTGGCAGCTGCCCCTCCTTCTTCCCTGGTGTATTGGAGATAGGTATCAGCCAAGGTAGATGCACATGTATAGTCCCACACCACCTGCTTCCCATCTGTCCAGGTTTGAAGGGTGATACCATCTGGACGCTTCTGGCTGCCATCAGATCTGCATAGTTGGGGTGGCTCCCTTACTGCTGGGCATCCAGCTGTTGTGAGGCTCCTCTTGATAATGTTATTAACCTCTTCATGTCTTGCAATCTTTCCCTCGGATTTACGGCACACAAGACAATGGTACCCGAATCGGTCTGCTGCTTCACTGCCACAAATACACCTGTGTTCGGCGAGAATAGGGGCGGCAAGTCGAAGGGCAACACCGATGCGGATGGTCTGTGGGTCGAGACGTGTGCCAATATATAGATAGATAGATAGATAGATAGATAGATAGATAGATGTATATGTGTGAGTGCGTGTGTGTGTGTTTATGTGTATATGTGGGTGTGTATATGTGTATGTGTGTCTAGGTATGCGTATTTGTGTGTGTGTGTGTGTGTGTGTGTGTGTGTGTGTGTGTGTGTGTGTGTGTGTGTGTGTGTGTGTGTGTGTGTGTGTGTGTGTGTGTGTGTGTATGTGTGTATGTGTGTATATGTATGGGTTTTTGTGTGTGTGTGTGTGTGTGTGTGTATGCGTGTGTGCATGTGTATTTGTGTGTGTGTGTGTGTGTGTGTGTGTGTGTGTGTGTGTGTGTGTGTATGTGTGTGTGTGTGTATGTATGTGTATATGTGTTTATGTGTATGTGTGTGTGTGTGTGTGTGTGTGTGTGTGTGTGTGTGTGTGTGTGTGTGTGTGTGTGTGTGTGTGTGTGTGTGTGTGTGTGTGTGTGTGTGTACATGTGTGTGTGTGTGCGTGTATGTGTATGTGTGTGAGTGTATGTGTATGTATGTGTGTGTGTGTGTGTGTGTGTGTGTGTGTGGATGTGCATGTGTGTGTGTATGTGTATGTGTGTGTGTACGTGTATGTCTGTATGTGTATGTGTGTGTATGTGTGTGTATGTGTGTATGTGTATGTGTATGTGTATGTGTGTATGTGTATGTATGTGTGTGTGTGTGTGTGTATGTGTGTGTGTATGTGTATGTGTGTACTCACCTATTTGTACTCATCTATTTGTGGTTGCAGGGGTCGAGTCTTAGCTCCTGGCCCCGCCTCTTCACCGGTTGCTACTGGGCCCTCTCTCTCCCCGCTCCATGAGCTTTATCAAACCTCGTCTTAAAACTGTGTATGGTTCCTGCCTCCACTACGTCATTTTCTAGGCTATTCCACTGCCTTACAACTCTATGACTGAAGAAATACTTCCTAATATCTCTCTGACTCATTTGTGTCTTCAACTTCCAATTGTGGCCTCTTGTTTCTGTGTCCCCTCCCTGGAACATCCTGTCTTTGTCCACCTTGTCTATTCCACGCAGTATTTTATATGTCGTTATCATGTCTCCCCTGACCCTCCTGTCCTCCAGTGTGGTCAGGCCGATTTCCCTTAATCTTTCTTCATAGGACATTCCCCTTAGCTCTGGAACTAACCTTGTCGCAAACCTTTGTACTTTCTCTAGTTTCTTGACGTGCTTTATCAAGTGCGGGTTCCAAACAGGTGTTGCATACTCCAGTATGGGCCTGACATACACGGTGTACAGTGTCTTGAACGATTCCTTACTAAGGTATCGGAATGCTGTTCTCAGGTTTGCCAGGCGCCCATATGCTGCAGCAGTTATCTGGTTGATGTGTGCTTCCGGAGACATGCTCGGTGTTATACTCACCCCAAAATCTTTCTCCTTGAGTGAGGTTTGCAGTCTTTGGCCACCTAGCCTGTACTCGGTCTGTGGTCTTCTGTGCCCTTCCCCTATCTTCATGACTTTGCATTTGGCAGGATTAAATTCGAGAAGCCATTTGCTGGACCAGGTGTCCAGTCTGTCCAGGTCTCTTTGAAGTCCTGTGTGTGTGTGTGTGTGTGTGTGTGTGTGTGTGTGTATGTGCATGTGTGTGTGTGTATGTGTATGTGTGTGTAGTCACCTAGTTACTCACCTAGTTGAGGTTGCAGGGGTCGAATCCTAGCTCCTGGCCCCGCCTCTTCACTGGTCGCTACTAGGTCACTCTCCCTGAACCGTGAGCTTTATCATACCTCTGCTTAAACCTATGACTGGATCTTGCCTCCACTACATCGCTTCCCGAACTATTCCACTTCCTGACTACTCTGTGGCTGAAGAAATACTTCCCAACATCCCTGTGATTCATCTGTGTCTTCAACTTCCAACTGTGTCCCCTTGTTGCTGTGTCCCATCTCTTGAACATCCTGTCTTTGTCCGCCTTGTCAATTCCTCTCAGTATTTTGTATGTCGTTATCATGTCCCACCTATCTCTCCTGTCCTCCAGTGTCGTCAGGTTGATTTCCCTTAACCTCTCCTCGTAGGACATATCTCTTAGCTCTGGGACTAGTCTTGTTGCAAACCTTTGCACTTTCTCTAGTTTCTTTACGTGCTTGGCTAGGTGTGGGTTCCAAACTGGTGCCGCATACTCCAATATGGGCCTAACGTACACGGTGTACAGGGTCCCGAACGATTCCTTATTAAGATGTCGGAATGCTGTTCTGAGGTTTGCTAGGCGCCCAAATGCTGCAGCAGTTATTTGGTTGATGTGCGCTTCAGGAGATGTGCCTGGTGTTATACACACCCCAAGATCTTTTTCATTGAGTAAGGCTTGTAGTCTCTCGCCCCCAAGACTGTACTCCGTCTGCGGTCTTCTTTGCCCTTCCCCAATCTTCATGACTTTGCACTTGGTGGGATTGAAATCCAGGAGCCAATTGCTGGTCCAGGTCTGCAGCCTGTCCAGATCCCTTTGTAGTTCTGCCTGGTCGTCGATCGAATGAATTCTTCTCATCAACTTCACGTCATCTGCAAACAGGGACACTTCGGAGTCTATTCCTTCCGTCATGTAGTTCACAAGTACCAGAAACAGCACTGGTCCTAGGACTGACCCCTGTTGGACTCCGCTGGTCACAGGTGCCCACTCTGACACCTCGCCACGTACCATGACTCGCTGCTGTCTTCCTGACAAGTATTCCCTGATCCATTGTAGTGCCTTCCCTGTTATCCCTGCTAGGTCCTCCAATTTTTGCACTAATCTCTTGTGTGGAACTGTGTCAAACGCCTTCTTGCAGTCCAAGAATATGCAATCCACCCACCCCTCTCTCTCTTGTCTTACTGCTGTCACCATATCACAGAACTCCAGTAGGTTTGTGACACAGGATTTCCCGTCTCTGAAACCCGTTGGCTGCTGTTGATGAGATCATTCCTTTCTAGGTGTTCCACCACTCTTCTCCTGATAATCTTCTCCATGATTTTGCATACTATACATGTCAGTGACACTGGTCTGTAGTTTAGTGCTTCATGTCTCTCTCCTTTTTTAAAGATTGGGACTACATTTGCTGTCTTCCATGCCTTAGGCAATCTCCCTGTCTCGATAGATGTATTGAATATTGTTGTTAGGGGTACACATAGTGCCTCTGCTCCCTCTCTCAGGACCCATGTGGAGATGTTATCTGGCCCCATTGCCTTTGAGGTATCTAGCTCACTCAGGAGCCTCTTCACTTCATCCTCGGTTGTGTGCACTGTGTCCAGCACTTGGTGGTGTGCCCCACCTCTCCGTCTTTCTGGAGCCCCTTCTGTCTCCTCTGTGAACACTTCTTTGAATCTCTTGTTGAATTCCTCACATACTTCACGGTCATTTCTTGTTGTCTCTCCTCCTTCCTTCCTTAGCCTGATTACCTGGTCCTTGACTGTTGTTTTCCTCCTGATGTGGCTGTATAACAGTTTCGGGTCAGATTTGGCTTTCGCTGCTATGTCGTTTTCATATTGTATTTAGGCCTCCCTTCTTATCTGTGCATATTCGTTTCTGGCTCTACGACTGCTCTTCTTATTCTCCTGGGTCCTTTGCCTTCTATATTTCTTCCATTCCCTAGCACAATCGGTTTTTGCCTCCCTGCACCTTTGGGTGAACCATGGGCTCATTCTGGCTTTTTCATTATTCCTGTTACCCTTGGGTACAAACCTCTCCTCAGCCTCCTTGCATATTGTTGCTACATATTCCATCATCTCATTAACTGGCTTCCCTGCCAGTTCTCTGTCCCACTGAACCCCGTTCAGGAAGTTCCTCATTCCCGTGTAGTCCCCTTTCTTGCAGTTTGGCTTCATTCGTCCTGGCCTTTTTGCTTCTCCCTCCACTTGTAGCTCTACTGTGTATTCGAAGCTTAAAACCACATGATCGCTGGCCCCAAAGGGTCTTTCATATGTGATGTAGTCGATATCTGCACTACTCAAGGTGAATACTAAGTCCAGTCTTGCTGATTCATCCTCTCCTCTCTCTCTTGTAGTGTCCCTTACGTGTTGGTACATGATGTTTCCCAGTACCACCGCCATCATCTTAGCCCTCCATGTATCTTGGCCCCCATGTGGCTCCAAGTTCTCCCAATCGATCTCCTTGTGATTAAAGTCACCCATGATCAGGAGCTTTGCCCTGCATGCATGAGCTCTTCTGGCACCTGCAGCCAGTGTGTCAACCATCGCTCTATTCCTCTCCTCGTACTCTTGCCTTGGCCTCCTGCTGTTCTGTGGTGGGTTATACATCACTGCTATTACCACCTTGGGACCTCCAGAGTGAAGCGTTCCCGCTATGTAATCACTTTCTTCTCCGCTGTCTCCTCTCTCTAGCTCATCAAAATTCCATCGGTTTGTGTGTGTGTGTGCGTGTGTGTGTGTGTATGTGACTCAACAATCAATATTTGCACCAATAACTCATTACAGTTGTGACCGGGTGTGGAAGTGTGAGTTGCTCATTACTCTATAATTTGTTCATGATTGTAGCCATGTATAAACGTAAGTAACCATTCTTACAGGATTCATTACCTTTGTAACTTGTGAGTTCATTACCTTTGTACCTAGTTCAGCTATCAAAACTTTGGGGGCCCAGTCCCTGGACCCATTACGTACCTTTGTAATCTGTAAATACCTTTGTAACTTGTCATGATTGTGACCAGACCTACCTGGAGTTCATTACCTTTGTAAATTGTGAGTTCATTACCTTTGTAAATTGTGACTTCATTACCTTTGTAATTGTGAGTTCATTACCTCTGTAACTTGCTCAGCTATCAAAACTTTGGAGTCCAGTCCCTGGACCAATTATGTACCTCTGTAATCTTCTGACTACCGCCCACAGGATGGGTATGGGGTACATAATAAACATATTAAACTAACTAAACTTCAGCACGACATATATTATTTTATAGTGTAAGTCATACTACCATTGTTATCCATCTACACAGCTTCAGTACGTTCACTTTTAAGTGTCGTAAGAAAGTAATTTGCATTATAGATTATACTACCATAGTGGTAACTTCGTGAGTCTTCTAAGTACAGTTTGGTGGGCCTACTAAAATATATTTTCTTGGGTTTTTAGCATTTGCCGCCCAATCGATAGCTTTTGTTTCCCAATTTTTTGAGCTAGCATATTTTTTGTTATTGATTTATTTTTTATCATTTTATGTAGTGATTGTGGTGTTTTTTATGAACTAATATGTAGTCATATGTAGCATCTTGCCTAGAAAGGAAATGGGCAATGAATGGATGTCTAGGGCAACTGGTATAAATTGCTGGCTAGACAGGTACTGCAAGGAACTTGCAATCCCATTCATTGATAACTGGGACCAATTCTTTGGCAAACGTGATATGTATGCAAGGGATGGGGTTCATCTCTCTGAGGATGGAGTGGTTGCATTAGCCAATTCGATTGAGAGGGTAATTGATGACTTGTCTAGGAATTTAAACTGATAGATTATAGATTATAGGCTGCAGTACTAGGGTTAAAAATAGCAGTTATTACTGGGATACCTCAGGGATATGTTTAAAAGACAATATTCAAAATAAAGTTGCTAGTAATGTATTACAACCCAGGAGTCCCAAAGGCCTGTTATCCTGGGTGTAAAGGAAGCAAAATAAACACAGCAGAAAAACTTTTGACTTATATTATCCTTCACCAATTTAGAACAGAAGTATGTACACTATATACACTATGTACAACAATAGGTATTAGTGCACTCCACGGTAAGCAAGGCAGAATAGTAGCCACTAGAGAGCAGACCGTGCTTCAACCAGCTCTAGAATGGGAATGACAAGGGCAGACGGGTGAGTGGTACCCACGTCACCTCTGTGATTGCCAAAACCATCTTCTCAATGGCTGAAACCTGGGTACTGATTGAACGACGGGACCCCATCGTCAACCCTTAGCCCCTGGTTCACTGGTTTGGGAGATAGCCCGTAAATGAGGGTGAGTACATGCACTGAATAAAGGTTACGTACTTTTTGCATACCACATAATGGTAAATCAATTGATCAACAAAAAAAGAGAGATAGCAGAGGGCAACGAGTGACTAGCTCCCTTAAGGCTTACTATACAAATAGTAGGAGTCTAAGAAATAAGGTAGATGAGCTAAGATTATTTGCAAGTGTAGGTAATATAGATATTATTGATATAACAGAGACCTGGTTTAACCTGAAAGATAGAGAAATGCCTTCTGAGTGCAAAATACTGGGTTATAAACTATTCCACACTGATAGGGTCAACAGGAAGGGTGGTGGAGTGGCAATGTATGTCAGAGAAAATTTAAATTGTTGTCTTAGACATGATATAAGATTAGAAACATCGAACACAGAATCTGTTTGGCTACAGTTTCTCGAGAGGCGTGACAAATAAATTTTGGGTGTGATTTATAGGCCCCCAAACCTTGATAAGGAGTGCAGTAAGTTGTTATGGGACGAAATTCATAAGGCATCTAGATATGAAAATGTTGTGTTAATGGGAGATTTTAACTTTAGACAAATTGATTGGAACAATATGACAGGAAATCTTGAGTCTATTGACTTTCTTGATACGGTTCAGGATTGCTTTTTAGAACAGGTTGTGACAGAACCAACTAGAGGAAACAATCTGCTCGACTTGGTTCTTGCCAACAAAGAGTCACTAATTAATAATCTTGAGGTTAATGATGAGCTTGGGGAAAGTGATCACAAATCACTTAGTTTTAATATATCATGGAATTACCCAGATAACTGCCTGGAGTTTACCTGGAGAGTTCCGGGGGTCAACACCCCCGCGGCCCGGTCTGTGACCAGGCTTCATGGTGGACCAGGGCATGATCAACCAGGCTGTTACTGCTGACTGCACGCAATCCAACGTACGAGCCACAGCCCGGCTGGTCAGGTACCGACTTTAGGTGTCTGTCCAGTGCCTGCTTGAAGACAGCCAGGGATCTATTGGTAATCCTCCTTCTGTATGCTGGGAGGCAGCTGAACAGTCTTGGGCCCCTGACACTTATTGTGTTGTCTCTTAGCGTGCTAGTCTGCCGAGTCTTTTGCTTTCGGAGAAAGTGATTTCCGTGTGCAAGTTTGGTACTAGTCCCTCTAGGATTTTCCAGGTGCATATAATCATGTATCTCTCCCTCCTGCGTTCCAGGGAACTTTAAGCGCTCCCAGTAATTGAGGTGTTTTATCTCCGTTATGCGCGCCGTGAAGGTTCTCTGTACATTTTCTAGGTCAGTAATTTCATCAGCCTTGAAAGGTGCTGTTAGTGTGTAGCAATATTCCAGCCTAGATAGAACAAGTGACCTGAAGAGTGTCATCATGGGCTTGGCATCCCTAGTTTTGAAGGTTCTCATTATCCATCCTGTCATTTTTCTAGCAGATGCGATTGATACAATGTTATGGTCCTTGAAGGTGAGATCCTCCGACATGATCACTCCCAGGTCTTTGATGTTAGTTTTGCGCTCTATTGTGTGGCTGGAATTTGTTTTGTACTCTGATGAAGATTTAATTTCCTCATGTTTACCATATCGGAGTAATTGAAATTTCTCATCGTTGAACTTCATATTGTTTTCTGCAGCCCACTGAAAGATTTGGTTGATGTCCGCCTGGAGCCTTGCAGTGTCTGCAATGGAAGACACTGTCATGCAGATTCAGGTGTCATCTGCAAAGGAAGATGCGGTGCTGTGGCTTACATCCTTGTCCATGTCGGATATGAGGATGAGGAACAAGATGGGAGCGAGTACTGTGCCTTGTGGAACAGAGCTTTTCACCGTAGCTGCCTCAGAATTGAATCTGTTTACTACTAATCATTGGGTTCTATTTGTGAGGAAGTTATAGACGCACCTACTAACTTTTCCTGTTATTCCTTTAGCACGCATTTTATGCGCTATCACGCCACAGTCACACTTGTCGAAGGCTTTTGCAAAGTCTGTGTATATTACATCTGTATTCTTTTTGTCTTCTAAGACTTCATGGGACTGAAAAATTACCTGGGTGGGCTAAATTGGGATGTCCTGACTATGGGTCAGGTAGGTGATCTTGGTTGCCAAAATGACGTTTTTCAGAACATAGTTCTAGCTGCCCAGACAACTTTTGTTCCGAGTAGGGGAATTAGATCTAACAAAAATGATCCCAAATGGATGAACAATAGATTAAAACATCTCATTGGTTAAAAGATAGGCATAAATAGGCATATCAAAAGAGGGGATGGACAGTTAAGAAATCAATATATTCAATTAAGAGAGAAATAAAGAAAGCAAGAAGAAAAGCAAAAGGGATTATGAGGCTAAGGTCGCAAGGGATTCAAAGACTAACCCAAAACGGTTCTTTCAGGTATACAGAAGTAAGATTAGGGACAAGATTGGCCCACTTAAGAGTAACTCTGGTCAGATCACTGACAGTGATAAGAATATGTGTGAAATTCTAAATACCTACTTCCTCTCTGTTTTCACCCAGGAAAATACTAGCGATATTCCTGAAATAATAGATTATGTAGAACAGGATGATAAACTATGTACAATTGCGGTAACTAGTGGCATGGTCCTCAGACAAATAGAGAAATTAAAACCTAACAAATCCCCAGGTCCTGATGAACTGTTTGTAAGGGTGTTAAAGGAATGTAAAGAGGAATTTAGCATACCTTTGGCTAATCTTTTTAATATATCACTACAAACTGGCATAGTGCCTGATAAGTGGAAAATGACATACGTAATACCTATTTACAAGGCAGGTGACAGGTCCTTGGCTTCGAACTATAGACCAATAAGCCTTACCTCCACAGTGGAAAAATTTATGGAATCAATAATTGCCGAAGCAATTCGTAGCCATCTTGATAGGCACAGATTGATTAATGAATCTCAACACGGTTTTACAAAGGGGCGTTCCTGTCTTACGAATTTACTAACATTTTTCACTAAGGTGTTTGAGGAGGTAGATCATGGTAATGAATATGATATTGTGTATATGGACTTCAGTAAGGCTTTCGATAGAGTTCCACACCAGAGGCTATTGAGGAAACTTAGGGCACACGGAATAGGAGGAGAAATTTTTCCTGGGTAGAGGCATGGCTGACAAATAGGCAGCAGAGAGTTTGCATAAATAGGGAGAAATCAGAATGGGGGCACGTCACAAGCGGTGCTCCACAGGGGTCAGTGTAGGGCCCATTGTTGTTCACAATTTACTTAAACGACAAAGATGAGGGAATAAATAGAGACATAAGCAAATTTGCTGATGACACCAAAATAGGCAGTCTAGTTCATTCTAATGAGGACACTAGAGCCCTCCAGGATGATTTGAATAGACTGATGCAATGGTCGGAGAAGTGGCAGATGCAGTTTAATATAGACAAATATAAAGTTCTAAATGTTGGACAGGAAAATAACCATGCGACATTTAAACTAATTAACGTAGATCTTAATACTACTGATTGCGAAAAGGATTTAGGAGTTATGGTTAGCAGTAATCTAAAACCAAGACAACAGTGCATTAGTGTTGGCAATAAAGCTAACAGAATTCTTGGCTTCATATCTAGAAGTATAAATAATAGAAGTTCTCAGGTTGTTCTTCAACTCTATATATCCTTGGTTAGGCCTCATTTAGACTATGCTGCTCAGTTCTGGTCACCGTATTACAAAATGGATATAAATGCTCTGGAAAACGTACAAAGGAGGATGACAAAGATGATCCCATGTATCAGAAATCTTCCCTATGAGGATAGACTGAAGGCCCTGAATCTGCACTCTCTCGAAAGGCGTAGAATTAGGGGGGATATGATCGAGGTGTATAAATGGAAAACAGGAATAAAGGGGATGTAAATAGTGTGCTGAAAATTTCGAGCCAAGACAGGACTCGCAGCAATGGTTTCAAGTTGGAAAAGTTCAGATTCAGGAAGGATATAGGAAAGCACTGGTTTGGTAATAGAGTTGTGGATGAGTGGAACAAACTCCCGAGTACAGTTATTCAGGCTAAAACGTTGTGTAGTTTTAAAAATAGGTTAGATAAATACATGAGTGGATGTGGGTGGGTGTGAGTAGGACATGACTAGCTTGTGCTGCTGGGTCTGGTACCGTGCTCCTTCCTTGAGTGGAGGTAACCAGACTGGCTGGGTCATTGGGCTTATTGGGGGGTGACATGGACCTGCTCCGCATGGGTCAGTAGGCCTGTTGCAGTGTTCCTTCTTTCTTATGTTCTTATGTAATACAAGAGAGCAGCATGTTATCCATTTCTTCTTGTATTATTATCTTGTATTTTTGTCCTGGGTGGGTCATACTTTGCAGCTTGACTCATCTCTGATAGAGTATTATTATTCTTGCACATTGGTTTCGATAACTAGGTATCTGCGAAGAGTTTTCTTATAGTAATTATAAAAATAATTTTAATACCGTGAATGGAACAATACACTGTTAATCGCGCAAGGAGACTGAATTGTTCAAGAATGGTATACAATATTCATCCACCAACCTCTGCAACTTCTCTTCAGAATCTCCCAAAAGCACAGTGTCATCAGCAAAGAGCATCTGTGACAACTCCCACTTTGTGTTAGATTCATTATCCTTTAACCCCACACCTCTTGCTAATACCCGAGCATTCACTTCTCTTACAACCCCATCTATAAATATATTGAACAACAACCACGGTGACATCACACATCCTTGTCTAAGGTTAACTTTTACTGGGAAATATTCTTCCTCTCATCTGTATACTCTCTGTCTGTCTGTCTGTCTGTCTGTCTGTCTGTCTGTCTCTGTCTCTGTCTCTCTGTCTGTCTGTCCGTCTGTCTGTCTGTCTGTCTGTCTGTCTCTCTCTCTCTCTCTCTCTCTCTCTCTCTCTCTCTCTCTCTCTCTCTCTCTCTTTCTCTTTATACATATATATATATATATATATATATATATATATATATATATATATATATATATATATATATATATATATATATTTATATATATATATATATATATATATATATATATATATATATATATATATATATATATATATATATATATATATATATATATTGTTTCAGACAATGGAACAATACTCTTCTCCAGACTGAGGGACTGACCACCTCAAAACTTTAAGGGTGATGGACTGATTACATCGTCTTCAAGTCTCTTCTGCTTCTATCAACTTCTCTGTACTCGACTGAAGAAGCCTACTGCGTAGGCGAAACGTTTCGAATAAAGATACCTAACTGTTGCATATATATATATATATATATATATATATATATATATATATATATATATATATATATATATATATATATATATATATATATATATATATGTCGTGCCGAATAGGCAGAACTTGCTTGCGATCTTGGCTTAAATAGCAACGCTCATCTTGCCATATAGGAAAAGTGAAAATTTGTGTATGCAATAATTTCGCCAAAATCATTCTGAACCTAACGAAAAAAAAATATTTGATTGTGTTTGTTTAGTACTAAATTATTGTAAAAGTATTTAAAATATATTTAGTTGGGTTAGGCTAAAATAAATTGATAAGGTTAGGTAAGTTTTCTAAGATTCTTTTAGTGCAAAATTAAAATTTTTTACATTAACATTAATGAAAAAATATATCTTTAAACGTATAAGAGAAAATTTCAGAAAGGACTTAATTTTAAATGAGTTCTTGCTAATTGACCAGTTTTACATATTCGGCACGACATATATATATATATATATATATATATATATATATATATATATATATATATATATATATATATATATATATATATATATATATATATATATATATATATATATATATATATATATAAAAGGTCTACCTCTGGTGAAAATTGTGGGACCCACAGCCTCGGAGAAGTGGATAAAAAGGCTTCAAGGAAGAATATTTGGATTTCTTCCTGAAGCCATCTGAATATTCCACTTCCTTTATCACTCCATCTTTTCATTCCTATTTACCGATCGGTATATTTTATTACTTTATATGGTACAGATTTAAGAGATACATTGTTGGTTTAAAGATGGCATATACAGTACATGAGATGTACATGAGATACATGTCTAGTACACATTGTTACGTGTTTGTCACTGATTATAATGCGAAAATCTTATCCAGCTCCTCAGAGCTGGGGCGCTTGCCCAAGATATAGCAAGCATTACCTCTCTGAACAGTAGCGCTGAGTCGCTGGAACAGAAAACTTTCTGCCCTGAGATCCCTATTTATCCTGATGAGTCTTTCGCATAGCTCCTTAAGGAACTTAGATGCACTCTTTCTCCATGAGCCAAGGGTCTCTGAGTACATGGGAACAAACATATAATGATGGGCAAGTTCTCCGTATTTTCCAGACTTTTTGGAACTCCTTGAAGCTGGCGGCTTCAGGGAGCTCCTCCCTGGTGTATTGGAGATAGGTATCAGCCAAGGTAGATGCACATGTGTAGTCCCACAGCACCTGCTTGCCATTTGTCCAAGCTTGAAGGGTGATACCATCTGGACGCTTCTGGATGCCATCAGATCTGCATAATTGGGGCGACTCTCTTATTGCTGGGCATCCAGCTGTTGTGTATATATCATAACAAAAAGCCGCAGGCTTTTTCGGTCTAAAGCAGAGGCATGCAGAATTTAGGCTTATATGCTGGAAAATTAGAAGAGGTGCAGCAGTAATTCAAAACATTACGTAGGGGTGGGATTCACATGTGTTGTCTTCAACTGCTGCACTTGTCCTCCGACATTTGTAAATTTGACCGTATTATATACCAGAAAGTTGATTTTAAAGAATTATAAACGTACTAAATTTTTTTCCACATGAGTTTCTTGTTAAGGTAGGGAAATATAGAGAAATAAACAATTACTATCACTCATTCCTTACCTCTCATTCTGGAAGTGCATCACCTCAAAGTTGATAAGATTGAATATGAATACCTCCAATTCCCCAGGTGCTATATGACAACTAAGGATTCTTCTCTTCTAAATAAATCAAGAGTTTACGGACATCATGGTACAAATGCTCCAAAACTGCATCATTCCCACCTATCCTTCAGTGTACTTCCCGCTTCTAGAACTTAGATCTAGCTAACTGGTTTTCCTAAATCTCTTCAATGATGTTGTCTTGATCACACTCAAACAGCTAGACAAGTCCCAAAACTCGTTTCTCTATACTCATTTCTCAACTAACCTACACTGGAAATCCTGAACCATAATCAAACCACAAGTGAGTAAGGAAATATGGAGCAAGTCACTTACTTGATGAGGAAAATACAAAAGGTAAGTAAAGTGACAAGAGTTATCACCTAGTTTGTCTTCTGTTTCTCTCTTTATATATTTCTCTATCTCACTACTCTCACACTGCCTTCACCAGTGTGTTCCTCTCATTACTCTCACACTGCCTTCACCAGTGTGTTCCTCTCACTACTCTCACACTGCCTTCACCAGTGTGTTCATCTCACTACTCTCACACTGCCTTCACCAGTGTGTTCTTCTCACTACTCTCACACTGCCTTCACCAGTGTGTTCCTCTCACTACTCTCACACTGCCTTCACCAGTGTGTTCCTCTCACTACTCTCACACTGTCTTCACCAGTGTGTTCCTCTTACTACTCTCACACTGCCTTCACCAGTGTGTTCCTCTCACTACTCTTACACTGCCTTCACCAGTGTGTTCCTCTCACTACTCTCACACTGCCTTCACCAGTGTGTTCCTCTCACTACTCTCACACTGCCTTCACCAGTGTGTTCCTCTCACCACTCTTACACTGCCTTCACCAGTGTGTTCCTCTCACTACTCTTACACTGCCTTCACCAGTGTGTTCCTCTCACTACTCTTACACTGCCTTCACCAGTGTGTTCCTCTCACTACTCTCACACTGCCATCACCAGTGTGTTCCTCTCACTACTCTCACACTGCCTTCACCAGTGTGTTCCTCTCACTACTCTCAAACTGCCTTCACCAGTGTGTTCCTCTCACTACTCTCACACTGCCTTCACCAGTGTGTTCCTCTCACTACTCTTACACTGCCTTCACCCGTGTGTTCCTCTCACTACTCTTACACTGCCTTCACCAGTGTGTTCCTCTTACTACTCTCACACTGCCTTCAACAGTGTTCCTCTCACTACTCACACTGCCTTCAACAGTGTGTTCCTCTCATTGCTCACACTGCCTTCACCAGTGTGTTCCTCTTACTACTCTCACACTGCCTTCACCAGTGTGTTCCTCTTACTACTCTCACACTGCCTTCAACAGTGTTCCTCTTACTACTCACACTGCCTTCAACAGTGTGTTCCTCTCATTGCTCACACTGCCTTCACCAGTGTGTTCCTCTCACTAATCTCACACTGCCTTCACCAGTGTGTTCCTCTCACTACTCTCACACTGCCTTCACCAGTGTGTTCCTCTTACTACTCTCACACTGCCTTCAACAGTGTTCCTCTTACTACTCACACTGCCTTCAACAGTGTGTTCCTCTTACTACTCTCACACTGCCTTCACCAGTGTGTTCCTCTTACTACTCTCACACTGCCTTCAACAGTGTGTTCCTCTTACTACTCTCACACTGCCTTCACCAGTGTGTTCCTCTCACTACTCTCACACTGCCTTCAACAGTGTGTTCCTCTTACTACTCTCACACTGCCTTCACCAGTGTGTTCCTCTCACTACTCTCACACTGCCTTCACCAGTGTGTTCCTCTTACTACTCTCACACTGCCTTCACCAGTGTGTTCCTCTTACTACTCTCACACTGCCTTCACCAGTGTGTTCCTCTCACTACTCTCACACTGCCTTCACCAGTGTGTTCCTCTCACTACTCTCACACTGCCTTCAACAGTGTGTTCCTCTCACTACTCTCACACTGCCTTCACCAGTGTGTTCCTCTCACTACTCTCACACTGCCTTCACCAGTGTGTTCCTCTTACCACTCTTACACTGCCTTCACCTGTGTGTTCCTCTTACAACTCTTACACTGCCTTCACCAGTGTGTTCCTCTCACTACTCTTACACTGCCTTCACCAGTGTGTTCCTCTCAACACTCTTACACTGCCTTCACCAGTGTGTTCCTCTCACCACTCTTACACTGCCTTCACCAGTGTGTTCCTCTCACTACTCTTACACTGCCTTCACCTGTGTGTTCCTCTTACAACTCTTACACTGCCTTCACCAGTGTGTTCCTCTCACCACTCTTACACTGCCTTCACCAGTGTGTTCCTCTCACTACTCTTACACTGCCTTCACCTGTGTGTTCCTCTTACAACTCTTACACTGCCTTCACCAGTGTGTTCCTCTCACTACTCTTACACTGCCTTCACCAGTGTGTTCCTCTCACCACTCTTACACTGCCTTCACCAGTGTGTTCCTCTCACTACTCTTACACTGCCTTCACCTGTGTGTTCCTCTTACAACTCTTACACTGCCTTCACCAGTGTGTTCCTCTCACCACTCTTACACTGCCTTCACCTGTGTGTTCCTCTTACAACTCTTACACTGCCTTCACCAGTGTGTTCCTCTCACTACTCTTACACTGCCTTCACCAGTGTGTTCCTCTCACTACTATTACACTGCCTTCACCAGTGTGTTCCTCTCAACACTCTTACACTGCCTTCACCAGTGTGTTCCTCTCAACACTCTTACACTGCCTTCACCAGTGTGTTCCTCTCACTACTCTCACACTGCCATCACCAGTGTGTTCCTCTCACTACTCTTACACTGCCATCACCAGTGTGTTCCTCTCACTACTCTTACACTGCCTTCACCAGTGTGTTCCTCTCACTACTCTTACACTGCCATCACCAGTGTGTTCCTCTCACTACTCTTACACTGCCTTCACCAGTGTGTTCCTCTCACTACTCTCACACTGCGTTCACCAGTGTGTTCCTCTCACTACTCTCACACTGCCTTCACCAGTGTGTTCCTCTCACTACTCTTACACTGCTTTCACCAGTGTGTTCCTCTCACTACTCTCACACTGCCTACACCAGTGTGTTCCTCTTACTACTCTCACACTGCCTACACCAGTGTGTTCCTCTTACTACTCTCACACTGCCTACACCAGTGTTCCTCTCACTACTCTCACACTGCCATCACCAGTGTGTTCCTCTTACTACTCTCACACTGCCATCACCAGTGTGTTCCTCTTACTACTCTCACACTGCCTACACCAGTGTGTTCCTCTCACTACTCTCACACTGCCATCACCAGTGTGTTCCTCTCACTACTCTCACACTGCCTTCACCAGTGTGTTCCTCTCAACACTCTTACACTGCCTTCACCAGTGTGTTCCTCTCACTACTCTCACACTGCCTTCACCAGTGTGTTCCTCTCACTACTCTCACACTGCCTTCACCAGTGTGTTCCTCTTACTACTCTCACACTGCCTACACCAGTGTGTTCCTCTCACTACTCTCACACTGCCTTCACCAGTGTGTTCCTCTTACTACTCTCACACTGCCTACACCAGTGTTCCTCTCACTACTCTCACACTGCCTTCACCAGTGTGTTCCTCTCACTACTCTCACACTGCCTTCACCAGTGTGTTCCTCTCACTACTCTCACACTGCCTTCACCAGTGTGTTCCTCTCACTACTCTCACACTGCCTTCACCAGTGTGTTCCTCTTACTACTCTCACACTGCCTACACCAGTGTTCCTCTCACTACTCTCCCACTGCCTTCACCAGTGTGTTCCTCTCACTACTCTCACACTGCCTACACCAGTGTTCCTCTCACTACTCTCCCACTGCCTTCACCAGTGTGTTCCTCTTACTACTCTCACACTGCCTACACCAGTGTTCCTCTCACTACTCTCCCACTGCCTTCACCAGTGTGTTCCTCTCACTACTCTCACACTGCCTTCACCAGTGTGTTCCTCTCACTACTCTCACACTGCCTTCACCAGTGTGTTCCTCTTACTACTCTCACACTGCCTACACCAGTGTTCCTCTCACTACTCTCACACTGCCTTCACCAGTGTGTTCCTCTCACTACTCTCACACTGCCTACACCAGTGTTCCTCTCACTACTCTCACACTGCCTTCACCAGTGTGTTCCTCTCACTACTCTCACACTGCCTACACCAGTGTGTTCCTCTCACTACTCTCACACTGCCTTCACCAGTGTGTTCCTCTTACTACTCTCACACTGCCTACACCAGTGTTCCTCTCACTACTCTCACACTGCCTACACCAGTGTTCCTCTCACTACTCTCACACTGCCTACACCAGTGTGTTCCTCTCACTACTCTCACACTGCCTTCACCAGTGTGTTCCTCTTACTACTCTCACACTGCCTACACCAGTGTTCCTCTCACTACTCTCACACTGCCTTCACCAGTGTGTTCCTCTCACTACTCTCACACTGCCTACACCAGTGTGTTCCTCTCACTACTCTCACACTGCCTTCACCAGTGTGTTCCTCTTACTACTCTCACACTGCCTACACCAGTGTTCCTCTCACTACTCTCACACTGCCTACACCAGTGTTCCTCTCACTACTCTCACACTGCCTACACCAGTGTTCCTCTCACTACTCTCACACTGCCTACACCAGTGTGTTCCTCTCACTACTCTCACACTGCCTACACCAGTGTGTTCCTCTCACTACTCTCACACTGCCTTCACCAGTGTGTTCCTCTCACTACTCTCACACTGCCTACACCAGTGTTCCTCTCACTACTCTCACACTGCCTACACCAGTGTTCCTCTCACTACTCTCACACTGCCTTCACCAGTGTGTTCCTCTCACTACTCTCACACTGCCTTCACCAGTGTGTTCCTCTCACTACTCTCACACTGCCTTCACCAGTGTGTTCCTCTCACTACTCTCACACTGCCTTCACCAGTGTGTTCCTCTCACTACTCTCACACTGCCTACACCAGTGTGTTCCTCTCACTACTCTCACACTGCCTACACCAGTGTGTTCCTCTCACTACTCTCACACTGCCTACACCAGTGTGTTCCTCTCACTACTCTCACACTGCCTTCACCAGTGTGTTCCTCTCACTACTCTCACACTGCCTTCACCAGTGTGTTCCTCTCACTACTCTCACACTGCCTTCACCAGTGTGTTCCTCTCACTACTCTCACACTGCCTTCACCAGTGTGTTCCTCTCACTACTCTCACACTGCCTACACCAGTGTGTTCCTCTCACTACTCTCACACTGCCTACACCAGTGTGTTCCTCTCACTACTCTCACACTGCCTACACCAGTGTGTTCCTCTCACTACTCTCACACTGCCTTCACCAGTGTGTTCCTCTCACTACTCTCACACTGCCTTCACCAGTGTGTTCCTCTCACTACTCTCACACTGCCTTCACCAGTGTGTTCCTCTCACTACTCTCACACTGCCTTCACCAGTGTGTTCCTCTCACTACTCTCACACTGCCTACACCAGTGTGTTCCTCTCACTACTCTCACACTGCCTACACCAGTGTGTTCCTCTCACTACTCTCACACTGCCTACACCAGATTCTTCTTCTTAATAATTTCACACTGTTTCCACCAGTGTGTTCTTGTTCATTCCTCTAAGCAGCTTGTTCATTCCTTCAAGCAGGTTGTTCATTCCTCTAAGCAGCTTGTTCATTCCTTTAAGGAGATTGTTCATTCCTCTAAGCAGCTTGTTCATTCCTTTAAGCAGCTTGTTCATTCTTCTAATCAGCTTGTTCATTGCTCAAAGTGATTTATTCATTCCTATAAGAATTTTGTCCATATCTCGAAGTGTTTTATATGCAATTTATGAATACAATATTATGATTGTATATATCATATATTTTAGTTTAAGTAAAGGACACAAATGATATGATGAATCACTTGGGTAAAGTCATTGTATATGTGAATGAGTCACCGATTCTTCACCCTCTTGTCAGGTTTGTTGCTAAGAGCTACTGTAACCCAACCAAGGAGAGGCACCTCGACTGACGTTTCCACACTAACACCGAGCACATCTGAGGCACACATCAACCAGATAACTGCTGAAGCATATGGGCGTCTGGCAAACCTAAGAATAGAGTTCAAGACTGTACACTGTGGACGTCAGGCCCTTACTGGAGTATGCAGCTCCAGTTTGGAACCCACATCTAGTCAAGCACGTCAAGAAATTAGAGAAGGTACAAAGGTTTGCAACAAGATTAGTTCCAGAGCTAAGGGGAATGTCCTACGAAGAAAGATTAAGGGAAATCGTCCTGACGACACTGGAGGACAGAAGAGTTAGGGGAGACATGATAACGACATACAAAATACTGCGAGAAATTGACAAGGTGGAAAGAGACAGGATGTTTCAGAGATGGAACACAGCAACATCGGGTCACAAATTGGAAATTGAAGACTCGGATGAGTCAAAGAATGTTAGAAAGTATTTCTTTAGCCATAGAGTTGTCAGGAAGTGGAATAGTCTGGCAAGTGAAGTAGTGGAGTCAGGAACCCTACGTAGTTTTAAGACGAGGTTTGATAAAACTCATGGAGCAGGGAGAGAGAGGACCTAGTAGGTCAGTGAAGCGGCTGGGCCAGGAGCTATGTCTCGACCCCTGAAACCACAAATAGGTGAGTACAAATAGGTGAGTACACAAACACACTCTAAACTTCCCTGACCAGCAATAAATAGAAGACTCTCCCAAAGTAGAGTGGAAATACCTTAGTCCTCCTGTGAGAGTTCAAGGTTTGGTCAAGCCACAAGGCAAAACCTTGAGAAGTTCCTTCAGTGATTCTCACACACCAGTATTACGTTCACTGTAAATCGTATATTGTATCAATTTTGTCCTCCGAGTGATTCAATTTAAAGGATTAAAATTTATCCAAAGTGCATGAGTTCTTGCTCCCATGTATATGTTTGAATAATGTCAAGATTCTCGAAATGCTGCATCAAACACGGGATTATGTACTTTATATGCTCAAGAACAAATGAACACAGCATACTTTTAATATATTGATTCTGCGTGTGGTGTTTGTACTCAGGTATATCAACACCTCAAGAAGTGTGTTATCAAATGATGTGAATAAAGGTGGAGGACTCAGAAAGACTGTCGGCACAGATGT
Organism: Cherax quadricarinatus; assembly: GCF_038502225.1. Taxonomy (NCBI): domain Eukaryota; kingdom Metazoa; phylum Arthropoda; class Malacostraca; order Decapoda; family Parastacidae; genus Cherax; species Cherax quadricarinatus. The sequence continues at coordinate 27,825,720 of NC_091328.1, forward strand.
TAATCTCTCTCTCTCTCACTCTCTCTCACTCTCTCTCTCTCTTTCTCTCTCTTTCTCACTCACTGCAGTGGACGACATTAGACAAACGGAAAAATGGGTTCGGCAATGATTAAGCAATATTTTTATAGACTATGTTTACCTGGAGTTTACCTGGAGAGAGTTTCGGGGGTAAACGCCCCCGTGGCCCGGTCTGTGACCAGGCCTCCTGGTGGATCAGCGCCTGATCAACCAGGCTGTTGCTGCTGGCTGCACGCAAACCAACGTACGAGCCACAGCCCGGCTGATCAGGAACTGACTTTAGGTGCTTGTCCAGTGCCAGCTTGAAGACTGCCAGGGGTCTGTTGGTAATCCCCCTTATGTGTGCTGGGAGGCAGTTGAACAGTCTCGGGCCCCTGACACTTATTGTATGGTATCTTAACGTGCTAGTAACACCCCTGCTTTTCATTGGGGGGATGGTGCATCGTCTGCCAAGTCTTTTACTTTCGTTGTGAGTGATTTTCGTGTGCAAGTTCGGTACTAGTCCCTCTAGGATTTTCCAGGTGTATATAATCATGTATATCTCCCGCCTGCGTTCCAGGGAATACAGGTTCAGGAACCTCAAGCGCTCCCAGTAATTGAGGTGTTTTATCTCCGTTATGCGCGCCGTGAAAGTTCTCTGTACATTTTCTAGGTCAGCAATTTCACCTGCCTTGAAAGGTGCTGTTAGTGTGCAGCAATATTCCAGCCTAGATAGAACAAGTGACCTGAAGAGTGTCATCATGGGCTTGGCCTCCCTAGTTTTGAAGGTTCTCATTATCCATCCTGTCATTTTTCTAGCAGATGCGATTGATACAATGTTATGGTCCTTGAAGGTGAGATCCTCCGACATGATCACTCCCAGGTCTTTGACGTTGGTGTTTCGCTCTATTTTGTGGCCAGAATTTGTTTTGTACTCTGTACTTCCAGCATATATATGTAAATACTTCCAGCATATATATGTAAATACTTCCAGCATATATATGTAAATACTTCCAGCATATATATGTAAATACTTCCAGCATATATATGTAAATACTTCCAGCATATATATGTAAATACTTCCAGCACATATATGTAAATACTTCCAGCATATATATGTAAATACTTCCAGCATATATATGTAAATACTTCCAGCATATATATGTAAATACTTCCAGCATATATATGTAAATACTTCCAGCATATATATGTAAATACTTCCAGCATATATATGCATGGAGAGTTGTATGTCTCTGTGTATATACACTGAGACTTTAATCCTTTTTTTAAGCATTAATTTTTTTTGACTGGTTATGAACAGGTTACGTGCAGCGTTAATGACTCTCATGTAGTTGAGAAAATTTAAAATCAGTTAATCAACAGAGGAACATAATATCTGAAAAGTTATCCGAGATATGGAGAAAATTCTCCAGTAAAGGGGGTATCTCTCAGCCCCCCTCAGACCTCTGAGGGACTTAGCCCTCCTGGAAGGGGCTAGTGAACTCTTCCTTCATCGTAAACAGTTTTATGAGGAACATAAGTATGTACCATAGCGTCAAGAGGCATACCTTCCTCTCATTGCTAGAGTTCTTGATCAACTACACAGGCAGGTCGCTCCTGCCTGTCCCAGCTACTGGACCACTATGACAAGGTCTTGGATGCTGTAGAGGATAAACAATATACAGATGTAGTATACACAGACTGCAAAAGCTTTCGACAAGTGTGACCATGGTGTAATAGTACATAAAATGCGGGATAAAGGAATAACGGGAAAAGTTGGTAGATGGATCTACAACTTCCTGACAAATAGAACACAAAGAGTAATAGTAAACAGAGTAAAGTCCCAGGCAGCCATAGTAAAATCTTCTGTTCCACAAGGCACAGTACTCGCTCCCATTCTATTTCTCATCCTCATTTCTGACATAGAGATGTAAGCCATAGCTCCGTGTCTTCCTTTGCGGATGACACCCGGATTACCATGGCAGTGACCTCCATCGAAGACACTGCGAGACTCCAAGCAGACATCAACCAAATCTTCGAATGGGCCACTCAAAACAATATGAAGTTCAACGAGGAGAAATTTCAATTACTCAGATATGGGAAACTTGAAGAAATTAATGTGTCAGGGTATACCACAAATTCTAACCATACAATAGAGCGGAAAAGTAATGTGAAAGACCTGGGAGTGATAATGTCAGAGGATCTCGCCTTCAAAGACCACAAAAATGTATCTACCTCATCTGCTAGGAAAATAATTGGATGTATAATGAGAATCTTCAAAACCAGGGACGCCAAGCCCGTGATGATTCTCTTCAGATCGCTTGTGCTCTCTAGGCTGGAATACTGGGTACATTAACGGTGCCCTTCAAGGCTGGCGACGGTTGAGAACGGTTGAAGGTCCTTGATCAGTATTCCCTTGAATGCAGGCGAGAGAGATACATAATAATATACACTTGGAAGATCCTGGAGGGATCGGTACCAAACCTGTACACGAAAAATCACTCCCTATGAAAGCAAAAGACTCGGCAGAAGGTTCAACATTCCCCCGATGAAAAGCAGGGGCGCCACGAGTACACTGAGAAACAACACAGTAAGTGTCCGTGGACCAAGACTGTTCAGTTGCCTCCCAGCATACATAAGGGTGATTACCAATAGACCCCTGGCTGTCTTCAAGAAGGCACCTAAAGTCAGTACCTGACCAACCAGGCTGTGGTTTATACATCAGCTTGCGTGCGGCCAGCAGTAACAGCCTGGTTGATCAGACCCTGATCCACCATGCGGCCTGGTCTCAGACCGGGCCGCGGGGGCGTTGACCCCCGAAACCCTCTCCAGGTAAACTCCAGGTAACGCATATGTAGCAGCCCTACTTAACACAACAATACCGGGGGTCACACTTCCCCTACCACAAACTAGGAGATATTGGGTCAGTTACCATACCCAAGTAAGTCCAGTCATACCCACATCTAATTACTTTAGCTGCAGCTAATACACAGAGGTGAGGTTTTACTGGAATTACCAATAGATCCTGTGATTCGCGGGTGATTCACCCAAACAAAATGAATATCACTACGCATTTCAGATGATAGTGAAGTGCTGAAACATACGCTCCTTTGGGGCAAATTGTATAACAAATTTGTTAATCAACAGCCACTGTGGACACTGAAACACCATCCCAAAGGGAGTTCCAGGGAGAAGCTGCTGGAAATCGTGCTGCTAAAAGATAAGTAACGTTTGTCTTATGTTTATTAGCACGCAGGAAAGTGTACTTATCTATCCAGTCTTCGACACAAGAAGTTCAGACATGAATCAACAGTGTTAAGCTAAATCTGAGAATATCATAATTTCAAGAGGCCTCCCAAGATGTTCTACAGAACAGTCACTCAAGAGGCCTACCAAGAGCTTTACAGAATAGTTACTCAAGAGTTCTACTAGGATGTACTACTGCATAGTTATTCAAAAGTTCAACTAGGCTGTACTACGAAACAGTTACTGAAGAGTTCACTAGGATATACTACAGCAGGGGTGAGGAACCTTCTTATGTTGGAAGGCTGCATCAAAGTTTGCTGTAATTTAATAAAGCTGCATTCAAGAAATTTTGCTTAGATATACTGCAAAATGTCGGTTATTTTGTAAAAAGTTAATTAATATATAATAGCTTCAAGAAAATAAATTAAATTTTAAAGTTAACTAACCTTTTAATGACCTACAATACCACGGGCGGGATTTGGACCCGTGGTCAGAGAGTCTCAAAACTCCAGACCGTCGCGTTAGCAACTGGATCAGCTAGCCACAATAAGATTCGTCCAACTAGGTATATTTGTACACCATAGGAAGGCTAGCATAGGCACCACTGTGACCACAAATGCAAGTTTTTACAGACGAATCTCCAGCTAGCGTGGCCGTGACGAACTCTAGCTCAAGTCCCCTCACTAGTGGCTAACGCGACGGTCTGGAGTTTTGAGACTCTCTGACCGCGGGTTCAAATCCCGCCCGTGGTATGGTTTGTTTGCAATCGTGTCATTACGATTTCGCGAGTCTTAATGACCTTATTGTGACTGCTTTTTGTGGGAAAGTATTTGGATATTTGGTTGCAACATGGAGGTCCCCAATCTCAGTTGATCCTCCAGGTGCGTATCCGTCATTTAGGACCTTAAGAGTGTCTCGATTTATTTTAGTTACGAGAATATATATTAGCAACAATAAGCGGTTGAGAAACAAGAAAGCATTCATCGTGCATGTTGCTGTTGATGTGGGTATTATATTGCATTTTTCCATATTTCAATGGGATCTTTCTTAGCATCAATCAGGAACTTTAAAATGTTATCTTCTGAGAGCTTAATCAGTTTCAACTTTAGCTAACTTTAGGATCCTAACCTAGGAGACATCAACTTGGTAATGTTGGAATGCTAATTTAAGTGTCATGTCATGATTCACATAGTGAATCTTTCATCAAATTATTCAGATAATTCTTTTTAGCTGTGTAATAAACCCCTCACGTTTTCTTGTCATGGAAGATGCACCGTCTGTATACAAACTCACTAATTTACCAAAATTCAGTCCAACTTCACATATATAATGAAAGTTGTTGAAGATATCTATTCCAGGTGTCCTGCCAATAAGGTGCCCAAAGCCAGTAATTCTTCGTAGCAAAGAAAATCTTCAGTTATGGCATGAATAAAGATTAATACCTGCGCTGAGTCAGTAGCATCAGTTGATTCATCCAGAGCGATTGAATAACATGTGTCTTCCATTTATATTATTGCGTGAAGTTGTTCTGTTACGCTGAGGACTAATTCTTGCTGCCGATCAGTTATGGTTCTTCTTGAAAGAAGCAGATGTTTGTACTTCCAGACCTTATCAGGGTCTAAGCATCCTACAACTTCAACAATGCATTCTTTTACGATTTCTACATCGCTAAATGGCTTATCTTCTTTTTCCAAGTAGTATCTAAGTTACTTTATAGGTTGCTTCAGCAGTATCATTTTTGGTCCTAATACTGCTAACAATAATTGTCGTTACTCTTGCTTTCCATTTTTCAATTTCTGCAATGCAATCTTTCCTGCCTCTCCAACTAATATGACATATTTGTGGTCCATATGAGTGACATAATGCTGATGCGCATTGAATTCAGTATTGATATTGTAGCACCACGTAGTAAGCAAATCATTTTATCTTGAGCAGAAACAAGATAATAATGCAATTACCAGTCATTAAAAGCTCTATTTTTTCCTTCAGTATTCTTTTACTCCTTTTTTTACATGATGGGTTCAGGACACAAATGCACTTTTATTAAAAGATGATAATAGACGGTCTATACATCCTCCACCACGAACTTGCCTCAGACTGAATGGTGGTGGTCAGGTGGGGAACCTACTGTCTAAAGTCGTGTTAGGTCAATTAGGGTTAAATCATGAGATGCAAAAAAAAATTAAAATAATGTATTTATCGAGGCGCTCAGGCGTGGAGGACGATGTCCTCTCACCAAGCCTCACCTACTTGCCTCTAGCTGCATGATGGTGGTCAGGTGGGGAACCTACTGTTTGAAGCTAAAGTCGCATTAGTGTGGAAAATTGCATTTATCTGAATGTATCATTATGTACATGACAGTAAATGAACAAAGATAATTATTATTTATCAGTTAGACAAGTAGGAATTTGGGACACCTAGGTCGCAAAAAATGTTCCCCTTCGATACCTACCACTGTCATATCCACAAGTTGCTCTGGACCTATTAATTACAAATGAAATATGTATCACCAGGAATACTGGTAAATATATAAATTTGTGGACTGTATATTAAAATTAAAAAAGGATTATATATACACACATATACATAACAGAAGGAAAATATCTTAATATCACTCACCAATATGACTGGAGATTAATGTCATGTACAGGACCCCCTCTTTTGCCTACATTTATGAAAAATTTACTGGCCAGAATTTAAACATAAATTAGACAGCTTATCTTAGGTTCTTGGAGTTGTCCTGTCCTGTCGCCTGATACTCAAGTTATGCAGGAATGCACATCCAACAATTTCGGCTCCTATTTGAGAGGTGTCAGCCCAATTTTAACCTCTAGAGCACGAAAAATTCTTCCCATTATACACTAACAGTTGACCAGTTCAAACAGCAATGGCGAGTGTCCTTCTGCGCAGGCGCAGCTTCCCGTTTTCGATAACATAAATTTTATTAAATACAGTATGGCCATCTATTTACATATAACTACTGTATTTCTGGAAAATATATACAGTATTTTCCACAATTAGGTTGGTTAGTACTAGATCATGAAGGTAACGTATTTTCACTAAAAATTAAAGAGATTTCTTACGCAAAATTCTAATTCATCGAAGGACCGCACTTAATGCCCTAGAAGGCCCCAGATTCCTCACCCAGATACAGAAGAATATTCCATTAAGAAGTCTACTAGGCTGTTCTTCAGAATAATCGCTTGATGTTTTGTACTTCAAGATGTGAGAAAGTTCCAGGAAAGTTTCGCGTAGTTATTATATGCAATGTAACATTTTCTTGTCATATGTAACTGACAGTTATTTTAATCCATATATAAAGGGTTTAAAATATTTCTTGACAGTTAGTAAACACAATATATGCAGCCTTAATGACACTCGTGTAAACAGTAGGATTTTAACCTTGTAAAGTAACAAATATTGTAGGAGGTTGTGTACACCATGTACTCACCTAGTTGTACTCACCTAGTTGTACTCACCTAGTTGTACTCACCTAATTGAGGTTGCAGGGGTCGATCCCTAGCTCCTGGCCCCGCCTCTTCACTGATCGCTACTAGATCACTCTCCCTGAACCGTGAGCTTTATCATACCTCTGTCTAAAGCTATGTATGGATCCTGCCTCCACTACATCGCTTCCCAAACTATTACACTTACTGACTACTCTGTGGCTGAAGAAATACTTCCTAACATCCCTGTGATTCATCTGTGTCTTCAACTTCCAACTGTGTCCCCTTGTTACTGTGTCCAATCTCTGGAACATCCTGTCTTTGTCTACCTTGTCAATTCCTCTCAGTATTTTGTATGTCGTTATCATGTCCCCCCTATCTCTCCTGTCCTCCAGTGTCGTCAGGTTGATTTTCCTTAACCTCTCCTCGTAGGACATACCTCTTAGCTCTGGAATTAGTCTTGTTGCAAACCTTTGCACTTTCTCTAGTTTCTTTACGTGCTTGGCTAGATGTGGGTTCCAAACTGGTGCCGCATACTCCAATATGGGCCTAACGCACACGGTATACAGGGTCCTGAACGATTCCTTATATATAGATGTCGGAATGCTGTTCTGAGGTTTGCTAGGCGCCCATATGCTGCAGCAGTTATTTGGTTGATGTGCGCTTCAGGAGATGTGCTTGGTGTTAAACTCACCCCAAGATATTTTTCCTTGAGTGAGGTTTGTAGTCTCTGGCCTCCTAGACTGTACTCCGTCTGCGGTCTTCTTTGCCCTTCCCCAATCTTCATGACTTTGCACTTGGTGGGGTTGAACCCCCGGAGCCAATTGCTGGACCAGGTCTGCAGCCTGTCCAGATCCCTTTGTAGTTCTGCCTGGTCGTCGATCGAATGAATTCTTCTCATCAACTTCACGTCATCTGCAAACAGGGACACTTCAGAGTCTATTCCTTCCGTCATGTCGTTCACAAATACCAAAAACAGCACTGGTCCTAGGACTGACTCCTGTGGGACCCTGCTGGTCCCAGGCGCCCACTCTGACACCTCGCCACGTACCACGACTCGCTGCTGTTTTCCTGACAAGTATTCCCTGATCCATTGTAGTGCCTTCCCTGTTATCCCTGCTTGGTCCTCCAGTTTTTGCACTAATCTCTTGTGTGGAACTGTATCAAACGAATTCTTGCAGTCCAAGAAAATGCAATCCACCCACCCCTCTCTCTCTTGTCTTACTGCTGTCACCCTGTCATAGAACTCCAGTAGGTTTGTGACACAGGATTTCCTATCCCTGAAACCATGTTGGCTGCTGTTGATGAGAACATTCCTTTCTAGGTGTTCCACCACTCTTCTGATAATCTCCATGACTTTGCATACTATACGTGTCAGTGACACTGGTCTGTAGTTTAGTGCTTCATGTCTGTCTCCTTTTTTAAAGATTGTGACTACATTCGCTGCCTTCCATGCCTCAGGCAATCTCCCTGTTTCGATAGATGTATTGAATATTGTTGTTAGGAGCACACATAGTGCCTCTGTTCCCTCTCTCAGGACCCATGGGGAGATGTTATCTGGCCCCATTGCCTTTGAGGTATCTAGCTCACTCAGAAGCCTCTTCACTTCTTCCTCGGTTGTGTGTACTGTGTCCAGCACTTGGTGGTGTGCCCCACCTCTCCGTCTTTCTGGAGTCCCTTCTGTCTCCTCTGTGAACACTTCTTTGAATCTCTTGTTGAATTCCTCACATACTTCACAGTCATTTCTTGTTGTCTCTCCTCATTCCTACCTTAGCCTGATTACCTGGTTCTTGTCTGTTGTTTTCCTCTTGATGTGGCTGTATTGTATAACAGCCTCGGGTCAGATTTGGCTCTCGCTGCTATGTCGTTTTCATATTGTCTGTGCATATTCGTTTCTGGCTCTACAACTGCTCACCTTATTATCCTGGGTCCTTTGCCTTCTATATTTCTTCCATTCCCTAGCACACTTGGTTTTTCCCTCCCTGCACCTTTGGGTGAACCATGGGCTCATCCTGTCTTTTTCATTATTCCTGTTACCCTGTTACATATTCCATCATCTCATTAACTGGCTTCCCTGCCAGTGTCTCAGTGCATACATACTGAATGTTGTAGGAGGTTGTGCGTACGATGCGTGTCTCAGTGTATACATACTGAATACTGTAGGAGGTTGTGCATACGATGTGTATCTCAGTGTATACATACAGATTATTATAGGAGGTTGTGCACATATAGAGATGTGTGTCTCACTGTATTCATAACGAATATTGTAGGAGGTTGTGCACATATAGAGATGTGTGTTTCAGTGTATGCATACTGAATATTGTAGGAGGTTGTGCATACATAGAGATGCGTGTCTCAGTTTATACACACTGAATATTGTAGGGGGTTGAGCATACATGGAGATGTGTGGCCCAGTGTATACATTCTGAATATTGTAGGAGGTTGAGCATCCACAGAGATCCCTGTCTCAGTGTATACACACTGAATATTGTAGGGGGTTGAGCATACATAGAGATGTGTGGCTCAGTGTATACATACTGAATATTGTAGGAGGTTGAGCATCCATAGAGATGCGTGTCTCAGTGTATACATACTGAATACTGTAGGAGGTTGTGCATACATAGAGATGTGTGTCTCAGTATATACATACTGAATATTGTAGGAGGTTGTTATTACATAGAGACGTGTATCTCAGTGTACACATACTGAATATTGTAGGGGGTTGAGCATACATAGAGATGTGTGTCTCAGTGTATACATACTGAATAATGTTGGAGGTTGTGCATACGATGTGTGTCTCAGTGTATACATTCTGAATATTGTAGGAGGATGTGCACATATAGAGATGTGTGCCTCAGTGTATACATACTGAATATTGTAGGAGGTTGTGCATACATAGAGATGTGTGTCTCAGTGTATACATACTGAATATTGTAGGGGGTTGAGCATACATAGAGATGTGTGTCTCAGTGTATACATACTGAATATTGTAGGAGGTTGAGCATACATAGAGATGCGTGTCTCAGTGTATACATACTGAATATTGTAGGGGGTTGAGCATACATAGAGATGTGTGTCTCAGTGTATACATACTGAATATTGTATGAGGTTGTGCATACGATGTATGTCTCAGTGTATACATACTGAATATTGTAGGAGGTTGTGCATACATAGAGATGTGTGTCTCAGTGTATACATACTGAAAATTGTAGGAGGTTGTGCATACGATGTGTGTCTCAGTGTATACATACTGAATATTGTACGAGGTTGTGCATACGATGTGTATCTCAGTGTATACATACTGAAAACTGTAGGAGGTTGTGCATACGATGTGTGTCTCAGTGTATACATACTGAATATTGTACGAGGTTGTGCATACGATGTGTATCTCAGTGTATACATACTGAATATTGTAGGAGGTTGTGCATACATAGTGATGTGTGTCTCAGTGTATACATACTGAATATTGTAGGAAGTTGAGCATACATAGAGATGTGTGTCTCAGTGTATACATACTGAATATTGTAGGAGGTTGTGCATACATAGAGATGTGTGTCTCAGTGTATACATACTGAATATTGTAGAAGGTTGTGTATACATAGAGATGTGTGTCTCAGTGTATACATACTGAATATTGTAGGAGGTTGAGCATACATAGAGATGTGTGTCTCAGTGTATACATACTGAATATTGTAGAAGGTTGTGTATACATAGAGATGTGTGTCTCAGTGTATACATACTGAATATTGTAGAAGGTTGTGCATACATAGAGATGTGTGTCTCAGTGTATACATACTGAATATTGTAGGGGGTTGAGCATACATAGAGATGTGTGTCTCAGTGTATACATACTGAATTTTGTAGGAGGTTGTGCATACGATGTGTCTCAGTGTATACATACTGAATATTGAAGGAGGATGTGCACATATAGAGATGTGTGTCTCAGTGTATACATACTGAATTTTGTAGGAGGTTGTGCATACGATGTGTCTCAGTGTATACATACTGAATATTGTAGGAGGTTGAGCATACATAGAGATGTGTGTCTCAGTGTATACATTCTGAATATTGTAGGAGGTTGAGCATACATAGAGACGTGTGTCTCAGTGTATACATAGTGAATATTGTAGGAGGTTGAGCATACATAGAGATGTGTGTCTCAGTGTATACATAGTGAATATTGTAGGAGGTTGAGCATACATAGAGATGTGTGTCTCAGTGTATACATAGTGAATATTGTAGGAGGTTGAGCATACATAGAGATGTGTGTCTCAGTGTAGACATACTGAATATTGTAGGGGGTTGAGCATACATAGAGATGTGTGTCTCAGTGTAGACATACTGAATATTGTAGGAGGTTGAGCATACATAGAGATGTGTGTCTCAGTGTAGACATACTGAATATTGTAGGAGGCTGAGCATACATAAAGATGTGTGTCTCAGTGTATACATACTGAATATTGTAAGAGGTTGAGCATACATAGAGATGTGTGTCTCAGTGCATACATACTGAATATTGTAGGAGTTTGAACATACATAGAGATGTGTGTCTCAGTGTATACATGCTGAATATTTACTTAAATAAATATCACTGGACTTAAGGTATTGTTGACTGCTGGTAAAAATATGACGCGCTGCCTTCCTTGCCTTTGTGTGACGCGCTGCATTCATCACCTTCGTGTGACGCAAAGCCTTCATCACCTTCGTGTGACGCGCTGCATTCATCACCTTCGTGTGACGCAAAGCCTTCATCACCTTCGTGTGACGCGCTGCATTCATCACCTTCGTGAGACGCGAAGCCTTCATAACCTTTGTGTGACGCGTTGCATTCATCACTTTCATGTGACGCGCTGCGTTCATCACCTTCATGTGACGCGCTGCATTCATCACCTTCATGTGACGCTCAATCGTCGTCACCTTCATGTATTATTAAGTCATTTAACAAAGAAAATCTTCCATAAGAATAAAAACTTAAAAAGGTCGAAAATCTATAAATTTCCGAAGATGGATCTTTACTGTTTTGATTCATGACTTGTGATGAGGCAAGGAAAGACAAGTTGGCAGGCGTGTTGTGAGGGAGTGCCAGGGGTGTTGTGAGGGAGTGCCAGGGGTGTTGTGAGGGAGTGCCAGGGGTGTTGTGAGGGAGTGCCAGGGGTGTTGTGACGGTGTGCCAGGGGTGTTGTGAGGGAGTGCCAGGGGTGTTGTGAGGGAGTGCCAGGGGTGCTGTGACGGTGTGCCAGGGGTGTTGTGAGGGAGTGCCAGGGGTGTTGTGACGGTGTGCCAGGGGTGTTGTGACGGTGTGCCAGGGGTGTTGTGACGGTGTGCCAGGGGTGTTGTGACGGAGTGCCAGGGGTGTTGTGACGGTGTGCCAGGGGTGCTGTGAGGGTGTGCCAGGGGTGTTGTGACGGTGTGCCAGGGGTGTTGTGAGGGAGTGCCAGGGGTGTTGTGAGGGTGTGCCAGGGGTGTTGTGAGGGAGTGCCAGGCGTGTTGTGAGGGAGTGCCAGGCGTGTTGTGAGGGAGTGCCAGGGGTGTTGTGAGGGTGTGCCAGGGGTGTTGTGAGGGAGTGCCAGGGGTGTTGTGAGGGTGTGCCAGGGGTGTTGTGAGGGAGTGCCAGGGGTGTTGTGAGGGAGTGCCAGGCGTGTTGTGAGGGAGTGCCAGGGGTGTTGTGAGGGAGTGCCAGGGGTGTTGTGAGGGAGTGCCAGGGGTGTTGTGAGGGAGTGCCAGGCGTGTTGTGAGGGAGTGCCAGGGGTGTTGTGAGGGAGTGCCAGGGGTGTTGTGAGGGAGTGCCAGGGGTGTTGTGAGGGAGTGCCAGGGGTGTTGTGACGGTGTGCCAGGGGTGTTGTGAGGGTGTGCCAGGGGTGTTGTGAGGGTGTGCCAGGGGTGTTGTGAGGGTGTGCCAGGCGTGTTGTGAGGGAGTGCCAGGCGTGTTGTGACGGTGTGCCAGGGGTGCTGTGAGGGTGTGCCAGGGGTGTTGTGAGGGAGTGCCAGGGGTGTTGTGAGGGAGTGCCAGGGGTGTTGTGAGGGTGTGCCAGGGGTGTTGTGAGGGTGTGCCAGGGGTGTTGTGAGGGAGTGCCAGGGGTGTTGTGACGGTGTCCCAGGGGTGCTGTGAGGGTGTGCCAGGGGTGTTGTGAGGGAGTGCCAGGGGTGTTGTGAGGGAGTGCCAGGGGTGTTGTGAGGGAGTGCCAGGGGTGTTGTGAGGGTGTGCCAGGGGTGTTGTGAGGGAGTGCCAGGGGTGTTGTGACGGTGTGCCAGGGGTGCTGTGAGGGTGTGCCAGGGGTGTTGTGAGGGTGTGCCAGGGGTGCTGTGAGGGTGTGCCAGGGGTGTTGTGAGGGTGTGCCAGGGGTGGTGTGAGGGTGTGCCAGGGGTGTTGTGACGGTGTGCTAGGGGTGCTGTGAGGGTGTGCCAGGGGTGTTGTGAGGGTGTGCCAGGGGTGCTGTGAGCGTGTGCCAGGGGTGTTGTGACGGTGTGCCAGGGGTGCTGTGACGGTGTGCCAGGGGTGCTGTGAGGGTGTGCCAGGGGTGCTGTGAGAGTGTGCCAGGGGTGTTGTGACGGTGTGCCAGGGGTGCTGTGAGGGTGTGCCAAGGGTGCTGTGAGAGTGTGCCAGGGGTGTTGTGAGGGTGTGCCAGGGGTGTTGTGAGGGTGTGCCAGGGGTGCTGTGAGGGTGTGCCAAGGGTGCTTTGAGGGTGTGCCAGGGGTGCTGTGACGGTGTGCCAGGGGTGTTGTGACGGTGTGCCAGGGGTGCTGTGAGGGTGTGCCAAGGGTGCTGTGAGAGTGTGCCAGGGGTGTTGTGAGGGTGTGCCAGGGGTGTTGTGAGGGTGTGCCAGGGGTGTTGTGAGGGTGTGCCAGGGGTGCTGTGAGAGTGTGCCAGGGGTGTTGTGACGGTGTGCCAGGGGTGCTGTGAGGGTGTGCCAGGGGTATTGTGAGGGTGTGCCAGGGGTGTTGTGAGGTTGTGCCAGGGGTGTTGTGAGGTTGTGCCAGGGGTATTGTGAGGGTGTGCCAGGGGTGTTGTGAGGTTGTGCCAAGGGTGCTGTGAGGGTGTGCCAGGGGTATTGTGAGGGTGTGCCAGGGGTGTTGTGAGGTTGTGCCATGGGTGATGTGAGGGTGTGCCAGGGGTATTGTGAGGGTGTGCCAGGGGTGTTGTGACGGTGTGCCAGGGGTGCTGTGAGGGTGTGCCAGGGGTGCTGTGAGAGTGTGCCAGGGGTGTTGTGAGGTTGTGCCAGGGGTGTTGTGAGGGTGTGCCAGGGGTGTTGTGAGGTTGTGCCAGGGGTGTTGTGAGGGTGTGCCAGGGGTATTGTGAGGGTGTGCCAGGGGTGTTGAGAGGGTGTGCCAAGAGTGCTGTGAGGGAGTGCCAGTGGTGCTGTGAGGGAGTGCCAAGGGTGTTGTGAGGGTGTGCCAGGGGCGTTGTGACGGTGTGCCAGGGGTACTGTGAGGGTGTGCCAGGGGTGCTGTGAAGGTGTGCCAGGGTGTTGTGAGGGTGTGCCAGGGGTGCTGTGAGGGTGTGCCAGGGGTGTTGTGAAGAGTGCCAGGGGTGTTGTGAGGGTGTGCCAGGGGTGTTGTGAGGGTGTGGCAGGGGTGTTGTGACGGTGTGCCAGGGGTGTTGTGAGGGTGTGCCAGGAGTGTTGTGAGGGTGTGCCAGGGGTGTTGTGAGGGTGTGCCAAGGGTGCTGTGAGGGAGTGCCAGGGGTGTTGTGACGGTGTGCCAGGGGCGCTGTGAGGGTGTGCCAGGGGTGTTGTGAGGTTGTGCCAGGGGTGTTGTGAGGGAGTGCCAGTGGTGCTGTGAGGGAGTGCCAAGGGTGTTGTGAGGGTGTGCCAGGGGAGTTGTGAGGGTGTGCCAGGGGTGCTGTGAGGGTGTGCCAGGGGTGCTGTGAGGGAGTGCCAGGGGTGTTGTGAGGGTGTGCCAGGGGTGTTGTGAGAGAGTGCCAGGGGTGTTGTGAGGGTGTGCCAGGGGTGTTGTGAGGGTGTGCCAGGGGTGTTGTGAGGGAGTGCCAGGGGTGTTGTGAGGGTGTGCCAAGGGTGTTGTGAGGATGTTGCAGGGGTGTTGTGAGGGTGTGCCAAGGGTGTTGTGAGGGTGTGCCAGGGGTGTTGTGAGGGAGTGCCAGGGGTGTTGTGAGGGAGTGCCGGGGGTGTTGTGAGGGTAAGCCAGAGGTGTTGTGAGGTTGTGCCAGGGGTGTTGTGAGGGTGTGCCAGGGGTGTTGTGAGGGTGTGCCAGGGGTGTTGTGAGGGTGAGCCAGGGGTATTGTGAGGGTGCGCCAGGGGTGTTGTGAGGTTGTGCCAGGGGTGTTGTGAGGGTGTGCCAGGGGTGTTGTGAGGGAGTGCCAGGGGTGTTGTGAGGGTGTGCCAGGGGTGTTGTGAGGTTGTGCCAGGGGTGTTGTGAGGGTGTGCCAGGGGTGTTGTGAGGGTGTGCCAGGGGTGTTGTGAGGGAGTGCCAGGGGTGTTGTGAGGGTGTGCCAGGGGTGTTGTGAGGGTGTTCCAGGGGTGTTGTGAGGGTGTGCCAGGGGTGTTGTGAGGGTGTGCCAGGGGTGTTGTGAGGGTGTGCCTGGGGTGCTGTGAGAGTGTCAGGGGTGTTGTAAGGGTGTGCCGGGAGTACTCTGTGTGGCAGGGGTGCTGTGAGGGTGTGGCAGGGGTGGCAGGGGTGGTGTGAGGGAGTTGCAGGGGTGGCAGGGGTGCTGTGAGGGTGTGGCAGGGGTGCTGTGAGGGAGTGCCAGGGGTGCTGCGAGGGTGTGCCAGTGGTGCTGTGAGGTTGTGGCAGGGGTGCTGTTAGGGGTGTGGCAGGGGTACTGTGAGGGAGTGCAAGGGGTGCTGTGAGGGGTGTGGCAGGGATGCTGTGAGGGAGTGCTAGGGGTGCTGTGAGAGTGTGTAAGGGTGCTGTGAGGGTGTGCAAGGGGTGGCAAGGGTGCTGGGAGGATGTGGCAGGGGTGCTGTGAGGGTGTGGCAGGGTTGGCAAGTGTGCTGTGAGGGAGTGGCAGGGGTGGCATGGATGCTGTGAGGGTGTGGCAGGGTTGGCAGGGGTGCTGTGAGGGTGTGGCAGGGGTGGGAGGGGTGCTGTGAGGGAGTGCCAGGGGTGCTGCGAGGGTGTGCCAGTGGTGCTGTGAGGTTGTGGCAGGGGTGCTGTTAGGGGTGTGGCAGGGGTACTGTGAGGGAGTGCCAGGGGTGCTGTGAGGGGTGTGGCAGGGATGCTGTGAGGGAGTGCTAGGGGTGCTGTGAGAGTGTGTAAGGGTGCTGTGAGGGTGTGCAAGGGGTGGCAAGGGTGCTGGGAGGATGTGGCAGGGGTGCTGTGAGGGTGTGGCAGGGTTGGCAAGTGTGCTGTGAGGGAGTGGCAGGGGTGGCAGGGATGCTGTGAGGGTGTGGCAGGGTTGGCAGGGGTGCTGTGAGGGTGTGGCAGGGGTGGGAGGGGTGCTGTGAGGGAGTGGCAGAGTTGGAAGGGGCGCTGTGAGGAAGTGGAAGGGTTGGCAGGGATGCTGTGAGGGTGATGTAGGGTTAGCAGGGGTGCTGTGAAGGGGTGATGTAGGGTTAGCAGGGGTGCTGTGAAGGGGTGACAGGGTTGGCAGGGATGCTGTGAGGATGTGACAGGGGTGGCAGGGGTGATGTGAGGGCGGGTGTGGTAGAGCTGGCAGGGGTGCTGTGAGAGAGGGTGTGGCAGAGTTGGCAGGGGTGGTGTGTGGTAGGACTAGCAGGGGTGCTGTGTGTGGCCGGGATGGCAGGTTTGCTGTGATGGTATGGCAGGGGTGCTGTGAAGGGGTGGAAGGGGTGCTGTGAGGGCGTGGCAGGGGTGCTGTGAGGGAGTGGCAGGGGTGGCAGGGTTGCTGTGAGGGTGTGGCAGGGTTGACAGGGGTGCTGTGAGGGAGTGGCAGGGTTGGAAAGGGTGCTGTGAGCGTGTGGAAGGGTTGGCAGGTGTGCTGTGAGGGTGTGGCAGGGTTGGCCGGGGTGCAGTGAGGGTGAGGCAGGGTTGGCAGGAGTGCTGTGAGGGTGTGGTAGGGTTGGCAGGGGTGCTGTGAGGATGTAACAGGGTTGGCAGGGGTGCTGTGAGGATGTGACAGGGGTTGCAGGGGTGATGAGAGGGAGGGTGTGGTAGAGCTGGCAGGGGTGCTGTGAGGGAGGGTGTGGTAGGGCTGGCAGGGGTGCTGTGAGGGAGGGTGTGGTAGGGCTGGCAGGGGCGAGGTGAGGGAGGGTGTGATTGGGCTGGCAGGGGTGAGGTGAGGGAAGGTGAGGCAAGGCTGACAGGGGCGAGGTGAGGGAGGGTGTGATTGGGCTGGCAGGGGTGAGGTGAGGGAAGGTGAGGCAAGGCTGACAGGGGCGAGGTCAGGCTGCTCTGCCTCAAGCAAAAATTCCTGTTTATTTCAAAGGTCACAATGAGCAACACACACACAAACACACTCACATGAGCAACACACACACAAACACACTCACATGAGCAACACACACACAAACACACTCACATGAGCAACACACACACAAACACACTCACATGAGCAACACACACACAAACACACTCACATGAGCAACACACACACAAACACACTCACATGAGCAACACACAAACAAACACACTCACATGAGCAACACACAAACAAACACACTCACATGAGCAACACACACACAAACACACTCACATGAGCAACACACACACAAACACACTCACATGAGCAACACACAAACAAACACACTCACATGAGCAACACACACACAAACACACTCACATGAGGAACACACACACACACACGAGCAACTTACACACACACTCACATGAGCAACACACACACACACACACACACACACACACACACACACACACACACACACACTGAATTTAACCCTGCCAAATGCAAAGTCATGAAGATTGGGGAAGGGCAAAGAAGACCGCAGACACAATATAGTTTAGATGGCCAAAGACTGCAAACCTCACTCAAGGAAAAAGATCTGGGGGTGAGTATAACACCGAGCATATCTCCTGAGGCGCACATCAATCAGATAACTGCTGCAGCATACGGGCGCCTGGCAAACCTACGGATAGCGTTCCGATACCTCAGTAAGGATTCGTTTAAGACTCTGTATACCATCTACGTCAGGCCCATACTGGAGTATGCAGCACCAGTTTGGAATCCACACCTAGTCAAGCACGTCAAGAAATTAGAGAAAGTGCAAAGGTTTGCAACAAGACTAGTCCCAGAGCTACGGGGATTGTCCTATGAAGAAAGGTTGAGGGAAATCGGCCTGACGACACTGGAGGCCAGGAGGGTCAGGGGAGACATGATAACGACATATAAAATACTGCGCGGAATAGACGAGGTGGACAAAGACGGGATGTTCCAGAGATGGGACACAGACACAAGAGGTCACAATTGGAAATTGAAGACTCAGATGAATCAAAGGGATGTTAGGAAGTATTTCTTCAGTCATAGAGTAGTCAGGCCATGGAATAGCCTAGAAAGTGATGTGGTAGAGGCAGGAACCATACATAGTTTTAAGGCGAAGTATGATAGAGCTCATGGGGCAGGGAGAGAGAGGACCTAGTAGCAATCAGCGAAGAGGCGGGGCCAGGAGCTGTGACTCGACCCCTGCAACCACAAATAGGTGAGTACAAATAGGTGAGTACACACACACACACACACACACACACACACCCAGAGCTAAGAGGTATGTCCTACGAGGAGAGGTTATGGGAAATCAACCTGACGACACTGGAGGACAGGAGAGATAGGGGGGACATGATAACGACATACAAAATACTGAGAGGAATTGACAAGGTGGACAAAGACAGGATGTTCCAGAGATTGGACACAGTAACAAGGGGACACAGTTGGAAGCTGAAGACACAGATGAATCACAGGGATGTTAGGAAGTATTTCTTCAGCCACAGAGTAGTCAGTAAGTGGAATAGTTTGGGAAGCGATGTAGTGGAGGCAGGATCCATACATAGCTTTAAGCAGAGGTATGATAAAGCTCACGGCTCAGGGAGAGTGACCTAGTAGCGATCAGTGAAGAGGCGGGGCCAGGAGCTCGGACGCGACCCCCGCAACCTCAACTAGGTGAGTACAACTAGGTGAGTACACGCACACATATACAAGGGGCCACTCAGAGCTAGTGATCACTTGGCCCTCTACATGGAATATATCGTAGAGCTGAAAGTGGAGAGTGAAGCAGCATAAGTAGGACGGGAGAAGTCAAACTACACTGGAGGGGACTACACAGGCATGAGGAATTTCCTGCATGAGGTACACTGGGAAAGAGAACTGGAAAAAAAAAAAACATTAAACGAAATGATGGAAAACGTGACCACAAGATACAAGGAGGCAGAGGAGAGGTTAGTACACAAGGGCAACAGAAACACTGGGAAGACCAGAACGAGCCTTTGGTTCACCCAGAGGTGCAGAGGCCAATACTAAGTATGCTAGAGAATGGAAAAAGTATAGAAGACCTAGGAAAATAAAACGAATAGCCGAAGAGCCAGACCCGACTATGTATGAATAAGGAGGGAGACCCAGAGATAATACGAGGAACACATAACATCGAAAGCAAAATCTAAAAAAAGCTGTTGTACAGACACATCAGAAGGAAAACAACAGTCAAGGACCAGGTAATCAGTCTGAGGTAGGAAGGAGGGAATACCTGGAGAAGGTTTGAGAGATAAACGCCCCCGCGGCCCGATCTGTGGCCAGGCCTTGTGGTAAATCAGAGCCAAATCAACCAAGCTGTAACTGTTGGCCGCATGTAAACCGACGTACGAACTACAGTCAGGCTAGTCAGGTACTGGTTTTAGGTGCCTATCCAGCGCCTTCTTGAAGATAGCCTGGGGTCTTTTTGTAATCCCCCTTACGTATGCTGGGAGATAGTTGAACAGTCTTGGGACCCTGACACTTATTGTGTTGTCTCTTAGTATATTCGTGGCACCCCTGCTTTACAATGGGGGGGGATGTCACATATGCTGTTAATAACAATCTCCATCTCCCGCTGTTAATAACGAAAAAGTGTGTGATGGATGCACCTAAAGTCGGTACCTGACCAGCCGGGCTGTGGTTCATACGTTGGATTGCGTGCAGCCAGCAGTAACAGCCTGGTTGATCAGGCCCTGATCCACCATGAGGCCTGATAACAGACCGGGCCGTGGGGGCGTTGACCCCCTGGAACTCTCTCCAGGTAAACTCCAGAATATTCACTAATACCAGGGTACGAAGAATATATATATATATATATATATATATATATATATATATATATATATATATATATATATATATATATATATATATATATATATATATATATATATATATATATATATATCATTATATCATTAAATGTATTTAATGATAAGTTTTACACTCAGAAGTTTGGTATGGCAATGGGAAATCCTCTTTCACCTGTTCTTAGTAACCTATACATGGAATTTTTTGAAACAAGGTTGCTTAACACAATCCTCCCTAATAGAGCTAAATGGTTCAGATATGTTGATGATATTTTGTGTCTTATGCCCAAAAATGTAGATATACACCATTTTCTTGGAAAATTAAATAGCTTAGCCCATTCTATAAACTTTACTGTTGAGTTTGAAGAAAATAACTCATTGCCTTTTCTAGATGTTTTAATTATTAAGGGTAATAATGAATTCAAATTTAAAATTTACAGAAAACCTACAAATAACTGTTCCTATGTCCACTATTATTCCTCGCATCAAGATAGAGTCAAACTGTCTGTTTTCTCATCAATGTTTTTGAGAGCTTTACGAATTTGTAGTCCTGAGTTCATAGATGAGGAAATATCCAAAATTTATGAAATAGGTAATGATTTAAAATACCCAAGAAATGTAATTGATAAATCTTTTAAAGTTGCTAGAAACACTTTTTATAATCCAAAAAGGGGCAACCAGCCTTATTCAACTAAAAATATGTTGGTTCTCCCTTACCATGAAAACTTGGTTGATATGCCTTCTCTTCTTAAGACTTTTAATATTAAAGTTGTATTCAAAAATCTTGATACAGTAAAAAAACTTTTGATAAAGAATTCCCCCCAAAATGCTGATGGATGTGTCTATAAGATTCCTTGTAAAATTTGCGATAAAGTTTATTACGGTCAAACTGGTAAAAATCTCGAACTAAGATTAAAACAACATAAATATAGCATTAGAACTGGACAAGATTCCAATGCTCTATTTATTCATGTAAGAGATTTTAACCATCCAATTGATTTTCAAAAAGTTGAGAAAGTAGTATCAAGCAAGTCCATGGTCGACAGGAATATAATTGAATCTTGTTTCATAAAAAGCAGTTTTGAAAATAATATGAATATTTCCTTTGGTTTATATAAATTAGATCCATTTATAATTAATAGAATTTGGGAAGAATTTAATAATACACTGGACAAATAATTTTTAAATTTTCTTGGGTAGAATAGCTTGGGGGTGAGTTGTGCAAAGGACCTATCCAAGTTGGCTCGCCGCGCGTCACGTGTTTAACCGTTGTGGGATCTGATAGTGAGGTGCTGGCCGGACCCCTTATATAGCTTCCTTGGATGCTTCACTTTCATAGTTCCTTGATAATGTGAGTAGTCACGAAAGCGCTTGGAATTTCTCTATTCTTTCAGAGTGGTTGTTTTGCATATTTTGAAATCACCTGTTTACTGTGATCTTATTGCATGTATATATATACATATATATATATATATATATATATATTATATATATTATATATATTAATTTATATATAAATTTATATATATATATATATTTACTTAGGTCACACTACACATACATGTACACATTTATTTATACACACTCATCTGAGTTTTCTTTGATTTTATCTTAATAGTTCTTGGTCTTATTACTTTTCCTTTTATATCCATGGGGAAATGGAATAAGAATCTTTCTTCCGTAAGCCGTGCGTGTTGTAAAAGTCAACTAAAATGCCGGGAACAATGGGCTAGTAACCCCTTTTCCTGTAAAGATTACTAAAAAGAATAAGAAGAAGAAAATTGTCAAAGTGGGAAGTCTGAATGTGCGTGGATGTTGTGCAAATGATAAGAAAGAGATGATTGTGGATGTTATGAATGAGAAGAAGCTGGATGTCCTGGCTTTAAGTGAAACAAAGCTGAAGGGGGTGGGAGAGTTTCAGTGGAGAGGAATAAATGGGATTAGGTCAGGGGTTTCTAATAGAGTTAGAGCTAAAGAAGGAGTAGCAATAATGTTGAAGGATAAGCTATGGCAGGAAAGGAGGGACTATAAATGTATTAATTCAAGGATTATGTGGAGTAAAATAAAGATTGGATGTGGAAAGTGGGTTATAATAAGCGTGTATGCACCTGGAGAAGAGAGAAGTGTAGAGGAGAGAGAGAGATTTTGGGAAATGTTGAGTGAATGCGTGGGGAGTTTTGAATCAAGTGTGAGAGTAATGGTGGTTGGGGATTTCAATGCTAAAGTGGGTAAAAATGTTATGGAGGGAGTAGTAGGTAAATTTGGGGTGCCAGGGGTAAATGTAAATGGGGAGCCTTTAATTGAGCTATGTGTAGAAAGAGATTTGGTAATAAGTAATACATATTTTATGAAAAAGAGGATAAATAAATATACAAGGTATAATGTAGCACGTAATGAAAGTAGTTTATTAGATTATGTATTGGTGGATAAAAGGTTGATGGGTAGGCTCCAGGATATACATGTTTATAGAGGGGCAACTGATATATCGGATCATTATTTAGTTGTAGCTACAGTTAGAGTAAGAGGTAGAGGGGAAGAGAGGAAGGTGGCAACAACAAGTAAGAGGGAGGTGAAAGTGTATAAACTAAGGGAGGAGGAAGTTCAGGTGAGATATAAGCGACTATTGGCAGAAAGGTGGGCTAGTGCAAAGATGAGTAGTGGGGGGGTTGAAGAGGGTTGGAAGAGGGTTGCAGTATTAGAATGTGGGGCAGAAGTTTGTGGTTATAGGAGGGTGGGGGCAGGAGGAAAGAGGAGTGATTGGTGGAATGATGAAGTAAAGGGTGTGATAAAAGAGAAAAAGGTAGCTTATGAGAGGTTTTTACAAAGCAGAAGTGTTATAAGAAGAGCAGAGTATATGGAGAGTAAAGGAAAGGTAAAGAGAGTGGTGAGAGAGTGCAAAAGGAGAGCAGATGATAGAGTGGGAGAGGCACTGTCAAGAAATTTTAATGAAAATAAGAAAAAATTTTGGAGTGAGTTAAACAAGTTAAGAAAGCCTAGGGAAAGTATGGATTTGTCAGTTAAAAACAGAGTAGGGGAGTTAGTAGATGGGGAGATGGAGGTATTAGGTAGATGGCGAGAATATTTTGAGGAACTTTTAAATGTTAAGGAAGAAACAGAGGCAGTAATTTCATGCACTGGTCAGGGAGGTATACCATCTTTTAGGAGTGAAGAAGAGCAGAATGTAAGTGTGGGGGAGGTACGTGAGGCATTACGTAAAATGATAGGGGGTAAAGCAGCTGGAACTGATGGGATCATGACAGAAATGTTAAAAGCAGGGGGGGATATAGTGTTGGAGTGGTTGGTACTTTTGTTTAATAAATGTATGAAAGAGGGGAAGGTACCTAGGGATTGGCGGAGAGCATGTATAGTCCCTTTATATAAAGGGAAAGGGGACAAAAGAGACTGTAAAAATTATAGAGGAATAAGTTTACTGAGTATACCAGGAAAGCGTACGGTAGGGTTATAATTGAAAGAATTAGAGGTAAGACAGAATGTAGGATTGCGGATGAGCAAGGAGGTTTCAGAGTGGGTAGGGGATGTGTGGATCAAGTGTTTACATTGAAGCATATATGTGAACAGTATTTAGATAAAGGTAGGGAAGTTTTTATTGCATTTATGGATTTAGAAAAGGCATATGATAGAGTGGATAGAGGAGCAATGTGGCAGATGTTGCAAGTATATGGAATAGGTGGTAAGTTATTAAATGCTGTAAAGAGTTTTTATGAGGATAGTGAGGCTCAGGTTAGGGTGTGTAGAAGAGAGGGAGACTACTTCCCGGTAAAAGTAGGTCTTAGACAGGGATGTGTAATGTCACCATGGTTGTTTAATATATTTATAGATGGGGTTGTAAAGGAAGTAAATGCTAGGGTGTTCGGGAGAGGGGTGGGATTAAATTTTGGGGAATCAAATTCAAAATGGGAATTGACACAGTTACTTTTTGCTGATGATACTGTGCTTATGGGAGATTCTAAAGAAAAATTGCAAAGGTTAGTGGATGAGTTTGGGAATGTGTGTAAAGGTAGAAAGTTGAAAGTGAACATAGAAAAGAGTAAGGTGATGAGGGTGTCAAATGATTTAGATAAAGAAAAATTGGATATCAAATTGGGGAGGAGGAGTATGGAAGAAGTGAATGTTTTCAGATACTTGGGAGTTGACGTGTCGGCGGATGGATTTATGAAGGATGAGGTTAATCATAGAATTGATGAGGGAAAAGAGGTGAGTGGTGCGTTGAGGTATATGTGGAGTCAAAAAACGTTATCTATGGAGGCAAAGAAGGGAATGTATGAAAGTATAGTAGTACCAACACTCTTATATGGGTGTGAAGCTTGGGTGGTAAATGCAGCAGCGAGGAGACGGTTGGAGGCAGTGGAGATGTCCTGTTTAAGGGCAATGTGTGGTGTAAATATTATGCAGAAAATTCGGAGTGTGGAAATTAGGAAAAGGTGTGGAGTTAATAAAAGTATTAGTCAGAGGGCAGAAGAGGGGTTGTTGAGGTGGTTTGGTCATTTAGAGAGAATGGATCAAAGTAGAATGACATGGAAAGCATATAAATCTATAGGGGAAGGAAGGCGGGGTAGGGGTCGTCCTCGAAAGGGTTGGAGAGAGGGGGTAAAGGAGGTTTTGTGGGCAAGGAGCTTGGACTTCCAGCAAGCGTGCGTGAGCGTGTTTGATAGGAGTGAATGGAGACGAATGGTACTTGGGACCTGACGATCTGTTGGAGTGTGAGCAGGGTAATATTTAGAGAAGGGATTCAGGAAAACCGGTTATTTTCATATAGTCGGACTTGAGTCCTGGAAATTGGAAGTACAATGCCTGCACTTTAAAGGAGGGGTTTGGGATATTGGCAGTTTCGAGGGATATGTTGTGTATCTTTATATGTGTATGCTTCTAGACTGTTGTATTCTGAGCACCTCTGCAAAAACAGTGATAATGTGCGAGTGTGGTGAAAGTGTTGAATGATGATGAAAGTATTTTCTTTTTGGGGATTTTCTTTCTTTTTTGGGTCACCCTGCCTCGGTGGGAGACGGCCGACTTGTTGAAAAAAAAAATATATATATATAAATATATATATATATATATAAATATATAAATAAATATACAAATAAATATATATATATATATATATATATATATATATATATATATATATATATATGTCGTGCCGAATATGTAAAACTGGTCAATTAGCAAGAACTCATTTAAAATTAACTCCTTTCTGAAATTTTCTCTTATACGTTTAAAGATATATTTTTTTCATTAATGTTAATGTAAAAAATTTTAATTTTGCAGCAAAAGGAACTTAGAAAACTTACCTAACCTTATTATAATAAGAACAATTTATTTTAGCCTAACCCAACTAAATATATTTTAAATTTGTTTACAATAATTTAATACTAAACAAACACAGTGAAATATATTTTTTTCGTTAGGTTCAGAATGATTTTGGCGAAATTATTACATACACAAATTTTCACTTGTCCTATATGGCAAGATGAGCGTTGCTATTTAAGCCAAGATCGCAAGTTCTGCCTATTCGGCACGACATATATATATATATATATATATATATATATATATATATATATATATATATATATATATATATATATATATATATATATATATATATATATATATATATATATATATATATATATATATATATATATATACGTATATATATATATATATATATATATGTGTGTGTGTGTGTGTGTGTGTGTGTGTGTGTGTGTGTGTGTGTGTGTGTGTGTGTGTGTGTGTGTGTGTGTGTGAGTGTGAGTGAGTGTGTGTGTGTGTGTGTGTGTGTGTGTACTCACCTAGTTGTACTCACCTAATTGTGGTTGCAGGGGTCGAGACTCAGCTCCTGGCCCAGCTTCTTCACTGATCGCTACTAGGTCCTCTCTCTGCTTCCATAACTTTGTAATACCTCGTCTTAAAGCTATGTATGGTTTCTGCCTCCACTAGTTCATTTGTTAGGGTATTCCACTTCCTAACGTCTCTATGACTGATGAAATACTTCTTAACGTCCCTCTGACTCGTCTGAGTCTTCAGCTTCTAATTGTGACCCCTTGTTTGTGTGTGTGTGTGTGCGTGTGTGTGTGTGTGTGTGTGTGTGTGTGTGTGTGTGTGTGTGTGTGTGTGTGTGTGTGTTTGTGTGTGTGTGTGTGTGTGTGTGTGTGTGTGTGTGTGTGTACTCACCTAATTGTACTCACCTAATTGTGGTTGCAGGGGTCGAGACTCAGCTCCTGGCCCCGCCTCTTCACTGATCGCTACTGGGTCCTCTCTCTCTCTGCTTCCTGAGCTTTGTCATACCTCTTCTTAAAACTATGTATGGCTCCTGCCTCCACTACTTCACTTGCTAGGTTATTCCACTTGCTGACAACTCTATGACTGAAGAAATACTTCCTAACGTCCCTGTGACTCGTCTGAGTCTTCAGCTTCCAGTTGTGACCCCTTGTCCCTGTGTCCCCTCTCTGGAACATCCTATCTCTGTCCACCTTGTCTATTCCCCGCAGTATCTTGTATGTCGTTATCATGTCTCCCCTGACCCTTCTGTCCTCCAGTGTCGTCAGTCCGATTTCCCTTAACCTTTCCTCGTACGACATTCCCTTGAGCTCTGGGACTAGCCTTGTTGCAAACCTTTGTACTTTCTCTAACTTCTTGACGTGCTTGACCAGGTGTGGGTTCCAGACTGGTGCTGCATACTTCAGTATGGGCCTAACATACACAGTGTACAGTGTCTTGAACGATTCCTTATTAAGGTATCGGAACGCTATTCTCAGGTTTGCCAGGCGCCCGTATGCTGCAGCGGTTATTTGGTTGATGTGTGCCTCCGGTGATGTGCTCGGTGTTATGGTCACCCCAAGGTCTTTCTCCCTGAATGAGGTCTGTAGTCTTTGTCCACCTAGCCTATACTCTGTCTGCGGTCTTCTTTGCCCCTCCCCAATCTTCATGACTTTGCATTTGGCTGGATTGAATTCGAGAAGCCAGTTACTGGACCACATGTGTGGTGTATGTGTATGTGTGTGTGTGTACTCACCTATTTGTACTCACCTACGTCACTTTCTAGGCTATTCCACGGTCTGACTATGATTGAAGAAATACTTCCTAACATCCCTTTGATTCATCTGAGTCTTCAACTTCCAATTGTGACCTCTTGTGTCTGTGTCCCATCTCTGGAACACCCCGTCTTTGTCCACCTTGTCTATTCCGCGCAGTATTTTATATGTCGTTATCATGTCTCCCCTGACCCTCCTGTCCTCCAGTGTCGTCAGGCCGATTTCCCTCAACTTTTCTTCGTAGGACAATCCCCGTAGCTCAGGGACTAGCCTTGTTGCAAACCTTTGCACTTTCTCTAATTTCTTGACGTGCTTGACTAGGTGTGGATTCCAAACTGGTGCTGCATACTCCAGTATGGGCCTAACGTAAATGATATTCAGAGTCTTGAACGAATCCTTACTGAGGTATCGGAACGCTATCCGTAGGTTTGCCAGGCGCCCGTATGCTGCAGCAGTTATCTGGTTGATGTGCGCCTCAGGAGATATGCTCGGTGTTATACTCACCCCCAGATCTTTTTCCTTGAGTGAGGTTTGCAGTCTTTGGCCATCTAAACTATATTGTGTCTGCGGTCTTCTCTGCCCTTCCCCAATCTTCATGACTTTGCATTTGGCGGTGTTAAACTCAAGGAGCCAGTTGCTGGACCAGGCTTGTAGCCTGTCCAGGTCTCTTTGTAGTCCTGCCTGATCCTCATCCGATTTGATTCTTCTCATTAACTTCACATCGTCCGCAAAACAAGGACACTTCTGAGTCTATCCCTTCCGATATGTCGTTCACATATACCAAGAACAGCACAGGTCCTAGGACTGACCCCTGTGGAGCCCCGCTTGTCACAAGCGCCCACTCTGACACCTCGTCACGTACCATGACTCGTTGTTGCCTCCCTGTCAGGTATTCTCTGAACCATTGCAGTGCCTTTCCTGTTATGTGTGCCTGATCCTCTAGCTTTTGCAGTAACCTCTTGTGAGGAACTGTGTCGAAGGCCTTCTTGCAGTCCAAAAAAATGCAGTCGATCCACCCCTCTCTCTCTTGTCTTACTTCTGTCACCTTGTCATAAAACTCTAGTAGGTTTGTGACACAGGATTTTCCTTCCCTGAAATCGTGCTGGTTGTCAATTATACACTTGTTTCTTTCCAGGTGCTCCACCACTCTCCTTCTGATGATCTTCTCCATGACCTTGCATACTATACACGTTAGTGATACAGGTCTGTAGTTTAGTGCCTCATGTCTGTCTCCCTTTTTTAAAACTGGGACTACATTTGCCATCTTCCATACCTCAGGGAGTTGCCCAGTTTCAAATGATGTGTTGAAGATCTTTGTTAATGGCACACACAATATCTCTGCTCCCTCTTTAAGGACCCACGGAGAGATGTTGTCTGGTCCCACCGCCTTAGAGGTGTCAAGTTCGCATAGCAGCTTCTTCACTTCCTCCTTGGTTATATGTACCTCATCCAGCACTTGCTGGTGTACCCCCCTGTTCTGATTTCCTGGAGTCCTACTGGTTTCCACTGTAAATACTTCTTTAAATCTCGTGTTGAGCTCCTGACATACCTCTCGGTCGTTTCTTGTGAATTCCCCATCACCCTTCCTCAGTCTGATTACCTGGTCCTTGACTGTTGTTTTCCTCCTGATGTGGCTGTACAACAGCTTCGGGTCAGTCTTGACTTTCGATGCTATGTCATTTTCATATTGTCGCTGAGCCTCCCTTCTTATCTGTGCATATTCGTTTCTGGCTCTTCGGCTAATCTCTTTATTTTCCTGAGTTCTCTGTCTTCTGTACCTTTTCCATTCTCTAGTACACCTAGTTTTTGCCTCCCTACACCTTTGGGTGAACCAAGGATTCGTTCTGTTCTTCCCATTATTTCTGTTTTCCTTGGGAACAAACTTCTCCTCCGCCTCCTTGCATTTTGTTGCCACATAGTCCATCATTTCTTGTACTGGTTTTCCTGTCAGTTCCCTCTCCCACTGAATGTTTTGAAGGAAGTTCCTCATGCCTGAGTAGTTCCCCCTTTTGTAGTTTGGTTTTTCCCACCCTATTCCTGCTACTCTCTCCACTTGGAGCTTAACTATGTAGTCGAAGCACAGAACCACATGATCACTAGCTCCCAGGGGCCTTTCATACAAGATATCCTCGATGTCTGAACTACTCAAGGTGAATACAAGGTCCAGTCTTGTTGGTTCATCTTCTCCTCTCTCTCTGGTAGTGTCTCTAACATGTTGATGCATGAGGTTTTCCAGTACTACATCCATCATCTTGGCTCTCCATGTTTCGGGACCCCCATGGGGCTCCAGGTGTGTGTGTGTGTGTGTGTGTATGTGTACTCACCTATTTGTACTCACCTATTTGTGGTTGCAGGGGTCGAGTCACAGCTCCTGGCCCCGCCTCTTCGCTGATTGCTACTAGGTCCTCTCTCTCCCTGCCCCATGAGCTCTATCATACCTCGCCTTAAAACTATGTATGGTTCCCGCCTCCACTACGTCACTTTCTAGGCTATTCCACGGCCTGACTACTCTATGACTGAAGAAATACTTCCTAACATCCCTTTGATTCATCTGAGTCTTCAACTTCCAATTGTGACCTCTTGTGTCTGTGTCACTTCTCTGGAACATCGCGTGTGTGTGTGTATGTGTGTGTGTGTGTGTGTGTGTGTGTGTGTGTTTGTGTGTGTGTGTGTGTATGTGTGTGTGTGTGTATGTGTATGTACTCACCTAGTTGAGGTTGCGGGGGTCGAGTCCGAGCTCCTGGCCCCGCCTTTTCACTGATCGCTACTAGGTCACTCTCCCTGAACCGTGAGCTTTATCATACCTCTGCTTAAAGCTATGTATGGATCCTGCCTCCACTACATCGCTTCCCAAACTATTCCACTTACTGACTACTCTGTGGTTGAAGAAATACTTCCTAACATCCCTGTGATTCATCTGTGTCTTCAACTTCCAACTGTGTCCCCTTGTTACTGTGTCCAATCTCTGGAACATCCTGTCTTTGTCCACCTTGTCAATTCCTCTCAGTATTATGTATGTCGTTATCATGTCCCTCCTATCTCTCATGTCCTCCAGTGTCGTCAGGTTGATTTCTCTTAACCTCTCCTCGTAGGACATACCTCTTACCTCTGGGACTAGTCTTGTTGCAAACCTTTGCACTTTCTGTAGTTTCTTTACGTGCTTGGCTAGGTGTGGGTTCCAAACTGGTGCCGCACACTCCAATATGGGCCTAACGTACACGGTGTACAGGGTCCTGAACGATTCCTTATTAAGATGTCGGAATGCTGTTCTGTTCTGTTCAACCGTTTCCAGTGACTGAGGTGCTTTATCGTACTTTTACGAGCAGTGAAGGTTTTCGTTACATTTTGCAGGTCCGCAATTTCGCCTGCCTTGAAAGGGGCCGTTAGTGTACAGTAGTATCCAGCTCAGATAGAACAAGCGATTTGAAAATAATCATCTCTAGTGTTCAAGGTTCTCATTATCCATCCTATCATTTCCCTAGCTGATATGGTAGACTTTGTTGTGATCTTTGAATGTGAGATTCTTTGACATTATCATTCCCAAGTCCTTCACATCAATTTTTCAGGCTATTGTGTGGTTGGAATTTGTTTTTTACATCGATCCAATTTTCATTTCCTGCAGAATAATTGAAATTTGTCCTCAATAAACTTCATATTTTTCTGTGGCCCATTTATAGACCTAGTGTCGGCTTGGAGATTTGCAGTATCTTCAGTGGATGATACTGTCATGCAAATTCTGGTATCGTCAGCAAAGAAGCACACAGTGCTATGGCTTACATCTCTATGTCAACATCTTTTTAAGAAGTGTATTGATAATCTTGGGGTATGCAATGCCATTATAAGTACTATGTGAGAAACATCCAAGACATGACAGTGCTTATAATGACTAAAAGCAAGGAATAGACGAAAACCTCGTTGAAGGTTAAATAATATATTGTGGCTGAGTAAACTTAGTGAACAGAGGCAGCAAAGTGGAGAACCACTGCAGCGCAAAGGGTCTGTGGGTCAAGAAGTGCACCAGCAGCAAAGACTGGAACTGTTGGAAGAAAATCCACTCCGTAAAGAGGACTCACAGCTAAAAGGTGAGCTTTATCCCTTTCAGAACTCGCATCCTCTAACATAACTGCAAGAGGCTTTTTTGCCATGGGGGCTGTTTCATCTGGACTGGTTGTAAGTCAATCTTTCAGTTGGTCTTGTTACCTGTGCTGAAAGAATATCCTACATAATGATGTCATTATTGTCGAAACTTCTGGTAGACTTTCCTTTATTAATCCATTGGATCTATTGAAGGTTTATAAGGTCAAAAAGATTATTTCAGAAGCCCATATGTGACTCGAAGTGTGGCTTATTCCCAGTGATTCATCCAGGGAATATAAAGCCTTTTTGTATTATGGACTTTCGAAAAGAGTCGTACTCTCTTAGTTTGGAAATGGCCAAGTTTGGAGAGCATCGTTCAATAAAAAAGTTAGCTTATGGAGGATAATCAACTGGTGAGGAGATAGAGAGCGTAGTGGGCATCAGTGTTACCGATTCTGGTTTCCATATTTTTAAAATTCGAGGGTTTAATTTACGAAACCTCGCCAATCTCAATAAACCAAGGGGATCACCAAGGAGAGTACAATAAGTGAGCTTAAAGGCTTTCGTGTCTGGTTAATGTTGAATTTCACCTATTATCCACTAGTCAAGAATAGTTTAATCCCAAAAAAACAGGGATTAAAGTAAACTGTCACCATACACATATCCCTCTCGGTGCATATATCTTCATATGTTCGCATTACACACAGACAGACACACAGACAGAAAGACACATAGAGAGCCAAGATGATGGATGTGGTACTTGAAAACCTCATGTATCAACATGTCAGGGACACTACCAGAAAGAGAGGGGAGGATGAGCCAGCAAGACTGGATCTTGTGTTCACCCTGAGCAGTTCTGACATTGAGGACATCACTTACGAGAGGCCCCTTGGAGCTAGCGATCACGTGGTTCTCAGTTTTGATTATATAGTAGAGTTACAAGTGGAGAGGGTAACAGGAATTGAATGGGAAAAGCCAAACTATAAAAGGGGGGACTACACAGATATGAGGAACTTCCTGCAGGAGGTCCAGTGGGACAGACAACCGGTAGGAAAATCAGTAAACGAGATGATGGAATATGTAACAACAAAGTGCAAGGAGGAAGAGGAAAGGTTTGTTCCCAAGGGTAATAGAAATAATAGGAAGACCAAAGCGAGTCCTTGGTTTACCCGAAGGTGTAGGGAGGCAAAAACAAAGTGCACCAGAGAATGGAAAAGGTACAGGAGGCAAAGGACCCAGGAAAATAAGGAGATTAGTAGAAGAGCCAGGAACGAGTATTAATAGATAAGGAGGGAGGCACAGCGACAGTACGAAAACGACATAGCATCGAAAGTCAAGTCTGACCCGATATTGCTGTATAGCCACATTAGGAGGAAAACAACAGTCTAAGACCAAGTGATTAGGCTGAGGAAAGAAGGTGGGGAAGTCACATACCAAGAGGTATGTGAGGAGCTCAACATGAGATTTAAGGAACTATTTACAGTGGAGAAAGGAAGGCCTCTGGGGGGACAGAACAGAGGGGGACACCAGCAAGGAATATACCAACAAATGTTGGATGACATACATACAAATGAGGAGGAGGTGAAGAAGCTGCTAAGGGATATCGATACCTCAAAGTCAATGGGACCGGACAACAACTCCCCGTGGGTTCGTATAGAGGGAGTGGATATGTTGTGTGTGCCACTTAGCACAATCTTCAACACATCCCTGGAAATTGGGCAACTACCTGAGGTATGACAGACGGCAAATGTAGTTCCCATTTTTAAAAAAGGAGACAGAAAAGAGGCACTAAACTATAGACCTGTGTCACTGACGTGTATAGTATGCAAAGTTATGGAGAAGATTATCAGGAGGAGAGTGGTGGAGCACCTGGAATGGAACAAGAGTATAAACGCCAACCAGCACGGATTGATGGAAGGCAAATCCTGTGTCACAAACCTTCTGGAGTTTTATGACAAAGTAACAGAAGTAAGACACGAGAGAGAGGGGTGGGTTGATTGCATCAGCGGATGTAGTGAGGGGGGAGGGGTGGAACGTGGAGCATACTTATGTGAGGAGAGGATATGCGGCACGACTAGATCGTATTTATGCTTCTCCTGGGTTACAGGTTGCTAATACAGAAACTATAAATGTAGTGTTTTCAGATCATAGAGGAGTGGTCGTGGATGTGGGATGGGGAGGTTTACTAAAGCGTTACATGAGTTATTGGAAACGTAATGTGAGATTGTTAGATGAGCTGGAGGATGGTGATAGTTTTGTTGAGTGGTGGACAAATGAGTGGACCAAGGGGAGAAAAGGAGGTGATATACTACTATGGTGGGAGGAATATGCTAAACCAGGAATCAAAAATTTTTATATGAGGAAAGGAAAGGAGGTAAGTCAATGGAAATATGGCTTACAGAGATATTTGGAAGGGCAGTTGAAACAGTTCTATGAAGGTTTTAGTGGGGTTTATCCAGTACAAGAGATTGAGGGCATCAAAGCGCAATTGATGGAAATACAGAATGCAAAATTTGATGGTGAGAGAATGAGAGATGGTTTGGAAGATGTTTTATGGGGAGATAAGCCATCCGCCTGTGTATTGCGGCGATTAAAGACACGACAGAGGACAATGACTATGATAAAGTTGGACGTACATACGGATGTGGGAGGGTATACGATGGGACAGAGGTTAGTAACTACGGAAAGTATGAGTGGTTATGCTGATAAGAGGTTTGAGATATATATGAGAGGGGGAAACAGGAAGATAGCAGATATGAAGATTTTAGAGAAGGGGATACAGAGTAACCTAGAGTCAGCAGATAGAGCGATGATAGAAGGGCCTATAGATGAAGAGGAAGTGTGGACGGCTTTAAAAGGGATGAGTGTCGGGAAAGCACCTGGGATAGATGGAATCCCAAATGAATTTTATTTGAGCAACTGGGATGTCATGAAGGAATTCTTGGTGCAATTGGTGAATGTGATGAAGGATAAGGGAAGCATGAGTCCAACACAAAGGACAGGTGTAGTAGTTATGGTTCCAAAGGGTGAAGTACAGAATAGCATCCTAGATTATAGAGGTTTATCATTAATGTGCGAGGATTATAAATTGTTTGCCAAGGTTTTAGGTAAGAGATTGCGTAAAGTAATTGGGAAGGTTATAGATGGGGAACAGATGGGTGTGCCAGGGCGAACAATGTTTAGTGGGCATGGGAGGATAAAGGGTTATATAGAGGAGCGTAGGATGGACGGCAAAGGTGTTCTTGCTTTGGATTGGAAGGCGGCTTATGATTGTGTAGAGAGAGAGACATTATGGATGATTATGAGGAGGATGGGTTTCGGTGAGGAAATTGTGCAGTGGGCGGAAACTTTATATAGAGGTGCAGAAATACGAGTGCAAATAAATGGAAGGGTGGGGAAGATGGTTAGTATGGGTAGGGGACTGAGGCAGGGATGCCCCATGTCTCAGATCCTATTTGCATGTCTGCAAGACCCATTATATAGGCTGATAAATGTAGGAGTAAGTGAGGGGGGGTAAGACTTAGGGGTACTACGGGTATAGTTGGTTATGTGGATGACACGACGGTCTTAGTGGGGGGAGAGGAGGGGTTAAAGAATGTAAGCAGAATTGTTGAAATATTTAGTGGAGCAACAGGTATGAGTGTTAATAGTGAAAAGTCGGAATTACTGGAGGTTGGGTCATGGGTGGGAGGGGAACTGGGAAAAAAGTATGGATGGCAGGTAGTGGTGACGTGTGCTTAGCTCCAGTGGTGACGTGTACTTAGCTCTGTGAAGACCTGTTTGTGTGCTCTCTGTGAATCTGAACCAGGATGCCCTCTCTTGAGCAACTTTACCAGCAGCTGAGAGAAGAGCTCAGAGTTGCTAAGATGGAGATACGGCGATTAACGGAGGAGAACAAGAGGATTCGTAGTAATCCTCCTGTTGTGAGTCCCCAGGTTAAGAGGGGAGCTTGGTCAGTGGCCGGGCAACATGGAACCAAGCTGAAGATCAAGAAAACGGTTGGAGAGGCAGAAACAACGAGAAACCAGAAGACTACCGTGGAAACTTCCAACCCATTCTCGGTGCTACCCGACGAATGTGAGTGTTCTACTGGGAATGCCACAACGAGCACCAAAGAAGCATTGGCAGACGTGAGTGAGACATCCCTAGAAACCCCAACGAAGACCATCGAGAACGTCTTGACGAATTCTACAAGTGGTGTAATGCTACCTGGCGAATGTGAGTCGGCTACTCGGAGCATCACGACGGACGACGCCAAGGAAGATAAAAACATTGTTGTTGTTGGGGATAGCCAGATTAGGTACATGGATAGGGCATTCTGCTTGAAGGATAGGAGTAGGAGGCAGAGAGTGTGTTTTCCTGGGGCTGGGATGAAGGATATTGTTAGCCGTCTGGATGACATCATGAGAGGTAATGGGAGCAATCCTATTATCTGTCTCAGTGCTGGAGGCAACGATGTTGGCAGACGTAGGAGTGAGGACCTGATTAGCAGGTATAGGTCAGCAATAGAGATAATTAAGAGGAAGGGTGGGAAACCTGTCATATGTGGCATTTTGCCAAGGAGAGGAGTTGGAAATGAATGGTTGTCCAGAGCAATTGGTATCAATTGGTGGCTGGACAAATACTGTAAGGAAAATGCGGTAACATTCATTGACAACTGGGACCTCTTCTATGGCAGAAATGACATGTATGCCAGGGATGGGGTTCACTTATCTAGGTGTGGGGTGGGAGCACTGGCCAACGCAGTGGAGAGAGCTGTTAGGTCTTTAAACTAGGAATAGTTAGTGGTATGGGTTTTTGCGGGAAAACTTTGAAGTCTCAGGGTAGTAATATGAGTACTAGGAGAACTAGTAATAGGCAAAATGAGGTGGATATTGGAAAGCCAGTGGCACTAATTGACAAGGACAGTAATAGGTTTAGTGGAATAACAGAAAGGAGCAGGAAGGGTAAAGAGAGAGGAGGGTCTTTAAGTATTTATTACACAAATAGTCGCAGTGCTAGGAATAAGATGGACGAGTTGAGAATAGTTGCTAGTGCAGGTAACATAGATGTATTTGCCATTACTGAGACGTGGTTTAATTCAAAAAGTCGGGACATGCCTGCAGAATGTCACATTCAGGGTTTTAAATTGTTCCAAGTAGATAGAAGTATCGGGAAGGGGGGTGGGGTGGCATTTTATGTCCGAGATCGCTTGAACTGTTGCATAAAAACGGGTATTAAGTCTGAAGTAACACATACAGAGTCTGTTTGGATAGAATTTTCAGAGGGGCATGAAAAATTAACTTTAGGTGTGATATACCATCCCCCAAATTTAGATAGGGACCAGGGGAGACTACTATGGCAGGAAATTGTTAGGGCCACAAGGCACGATAATGTAGTAATTCTAGGAGACTAACTTTAGTCATATTGATTGGAATTTCTTGACTGGGAATTTAGAATCATACGACTTCTTAGAAGTAGTTCAGGATTGTTTTTTGAAGCAGTTTGTGACAGAACCTACAAGGGGTAATAACCTGCTTGACTTAGTTCTGGCAAACAATGAATCCCTTGTTAATAATTTAGAAGTTTCAGAGGAACTGGGTGCTAGCGACCACAAATCAATTACATTTAGCATTGAATGGAAGTATGATAGTAGGGATAACTCAGTAACAGTCCCAGATTTTCGCTTAGCAGATTACGATGGGCTTAGAGAACACTTATCATCTGTTGACTGGGATAACGAAGAGAGCTATCAATATGACAGTTTTCTGAACACAATACATGCTGCTCAAAGAACGTTTATCCCTTATAAAGAAATTAGATCAAATAGAAATGACCTAAAATGGATGAATAATAGGCTGAAATATCTACTAGGGCATAAGAAAGGAATTTATAGGCATATCAAAAGAGGCGAGGGTCATCTTATAAATCAGTATATTGACATTAAGAGGGACATTAAAAAGGGGATAAGAAAAGCTAAAAGGGACTATGAAATTAAAGTTGCTAGGGATTCTAAAACTAACCCAAAAAGTTTTTTCCAGGTATATAGAACAAAAGTCAGAGATAAGATAGGTCCCCTTAAAAATAACTATGGGCATCTTACTGACAAAGAGAATGAAATTTGCTCGATTTTAAATAATTATTTTCTCTCGGTTTTTACACAGGAAGACA
Source organism: Cherax quadricarinatus (assembly GCF_038502225.1). Taxonomy (NCBI): domain Eukaryota; kingdom Metazoa; phylum Arthropoda; class Malacostraca; order Decapoda; family Parastacidae; genus Cherax; species Cherax quadricarinatus. Next base: position 27,862,879 of record NC_091328.1, read on the forward strand.
CTAATAATATTCCGGTAATTAATTTTTATAGTGGGCCAGAAGAAGATAAATTATGTAACATCACAGTCACTAGTGAAATGGTTGTGAAGCAGATAGACCAACTGAAGCAAAATAAGTCACTGGGTCCTGATGAGGTTTTTTCAAGGGTTCTAAAAGAATGCAAAATGGAAGTCTGTGAACCATTAACTAATATTTTTAATTTATCTCTTCAAACAGGTGTAGTGTCTGATATGTGGAAGATGGCTATTGTAATTCCTATTTTTAAAACAGGGAACAAGTCGTTACCGTCAAATTACCGCCCAATAAGCCTGACCTCAATTGTAGGCAAATTACTAGAGTCAATTATAGCTCAAATTATAAGAAGCCATCTCGATAAGCATAGCTTGATTAGTGATACTCAGCATGGATTCACAAGAGGCCGGTCTTGTCTAACTAATTTATTAACTTTCTTCAGTAAAGCTTTTGAGGCTGTTGACCAAGATAAAGAATTTGATATTATTTACTTAGATTTTAGTAAGGCATTTGATAGAGTTCCGCACCAAAGACTGTTGAAGAAAGTAGCAGCTCATGGCATTGGGGGAAGAGTGCTCTCGTGGATCGAATCATGGCTCACAGACAGGAAGCAGAGAGTGTCCATAAATGGGGTTAAATCCGAGTGGGGATCAGTAACAAGTGGCGTTCCACAGGGATCAGTCTTGGGCCCGTTGTTGTTTATAATATATATCAATGATCTTGATGAAGGAATTACTAGTGATATGAGCAAATTCGCCGACGACACGAAGATAGGTAGGATAATTGATTCAAACGTAGATGTTAGGGAACTTCAGGAGGATTTAGACAAACTCTACTCTTGGTCAGAAAAGTGGCAGATGCAGTTCAATGTAGATAAATGCAAGGTTCTGAAGCTCGGGAGTGTCCATAACCCTAGCACTTATAAGTTAAATAATGTAGAACTTAGCCATACAGATTGCGAAAAGGACTTGGGGGTTATGGTAAGCAGCAACCTTAAACCAAGACAGCAATGCCTAAGCGTACGTAATAAGGCAAATAGATTACTGGGATTTATATCAAGAAGTGTAAGCAACAGAAGTCCAGAGGTCATACTGCAGCTTTATACATCATTAGTAAGGCCTCACCTAGATTATGCAGCTCAATTCTGGTCTCCATATTACAGAATGGACATAAATTCGTTAGAAAACATTCAGCGTAGGATGACTAAATTAATACATAACATTAGAAATCTTCCTTATGACCAACACTGCAGCAGCCAACAGGCCTGCTGCAGTGTTCCTCCTTTCTTATGTTCTTATGTAGATAAAAATTTGTGGTACAGAGGGGCAGCGCAGGGGGCTAGAGAGGCAAATTCTAAAAAGAAAGTGCAAAGAGTATTGCTTAGGTTAGGGGGAATAAGAATGAGTGGTTAGACTATACAACAGAGAGTCATTGTAGTTAATACACTCATTTATCCTAAATTGTGGCACGTGGCTGTGTTGTACCCCTTGGTGGCGAAAGACGTGCGGCAAGTGCAAAGGAAAGTACTGCATTTTATATGGGGATATGGTTGTCATTGGCTGAGGCAAACGGTTGTAATGACACCGCTGGCAAAGGGGGGTTTAGGTTTAATTCCTTTGGGTAGCAGACTGAAGAGCATGTACGTGAAGCACTGTTATCTGAGATTGGGTGGGGAACGTGGTGTCAGAGTGAGGGATGTGATGGAAGATGTGAGGCGGTGGTGGGGGGCGTAGGGACTTAGAGGAGTGTATGAGTATGTTGAGATACTTATTACAAGTAAGAAATCCGGAAAATGTAACGGCGTGTGTTTTGGGGAGGTTGGTAAGGGTTCAAGAGGTGTTGGAAGGGGAGACTGTTTTTCCATTATATAATTGGACACGAATCTGGGGAGTATTCAGTAAGTTACGGTTGAAGTCAAGGGTGAGGGAAACTATGTATAGGTTTTTACATGGGATTTTGCCAACTAAAGTACGACTGTATCAGATGGGAATTTTGCAGTCTCAATGTTGTGTTTTGTGGGGAGGGGGGGAGGAAACAGCATATCATGTGGTGTATTTCTGTGAGCATATCGAGAGGGCACGTCTATGGTTTCGCAGAGTGTTGGATATGGTGGGTGGGAGTAGGTTAGTGGTATTAAGGGCACTGAGTTTGGATATAGAGGGAGTGGGAGATAGTGTGAGGAGGGCCGTCATGTATTTAGTGGTAGATTATATATATATATATCGTGGGCGATGAGGGAGGTGGGGGGGAGGAACGAACAAGGGCTTTAGCAGGACATTTCTATAAAACAAAGTGTATAAATGAGGTAGTGTATGGACGTAGATGGGCTATAGATTTTCCGGTATCGTATAGAGGTATGACTGTGAGAGGGTTGCGCCAATTATTGTTGTAATGGCTGGGTGGACTGGTCTCTGTATAAGGGGGAGGGAAAATGAATTACATGGATATAGAATTGCTAGAATATCATGATTCTTAAGCACTGATTACACTGTAGTGGTGTTTTCATCGGTATAATGAATTACATTGAATTTGAACTGCCAGACCAACTAGAATTTTAGCACTGTTTAACTGTAGTGATGTTTTTCCTGAAAAGCGAGAGGCGGCTTATCAATTCGATTAAGTGCTATAATGTTCAATTATCAAATTTAGTGTGTGAAAGAGCAAGTCTGAAATTGCTCTGAAACATGTCAATAAACATCTAGAATTTGTTGAACATGACAATACGTGTTTAATAATATACATTCTTGGTATATGTAATACAAGTGTGTTTCAATATCCAGTGTACAGTTATCATATTAGTTGACATTCTTCACTATAGTAAAGTTGTGTTATTATTTATATATTGTCATAAAGTGTAATAGTTGTTAGTATTTTAAAAGTTCTTTGAACAGTTTTAAGATGTTGTGGAGTCTAGTGTTTGTGTCTTTTTTTTTTTCTCTGTGGAAAAGTAGGGGAAGTATGGAAGTCATTACGATGGAATCATAACCACATGTAACTGCATGTGTGTACAATATATATAGCAGTTAATGTTTGTATTAATTCTCTAGTAAATTTCATAAGTATAATTAAAATTTTCATGCATATTGTAATATATTTGAATGATAAAAAGCATATTTTTTTTGTAATCTTGTATTTAGTAAAAGGATAAAAAAACATAGGATGAGGGATATTTCATGTCAGCATCGACACCATGCCCAGCCCTTCTAGGGTAGGGTAGGTGCCTGAGCCAGAGCCTTTAAAGGCTCATAAGACTGTCATTCCCATTAGCCCCCTTGGGGCGGGGATGGCAGACCAGAGAGGCCTAGCTTGTGGCTAGGCCTGGGGACAGTTGGTCCCAAAGTTGAGGAGGTCCTTGTACCTCCTCCCATGGGAGACTTAGGTCTCAGACACTCCCTAAAGAGGGAGCGAAGGCCGGGCCACCACTTGGAAAAGGCCCGGGCCGGGAGAATACCGGCTAATCTTTAATAATAATAAATCATGTCAGCTCATAGATAAACGTGTAAGTGTATTGCGAATTTGTAAATTCCTTTTTTCTGTGGAGGACCTGCTTAGGTTTCTTTTATTTATTAATGCATTGCAATGTTTTAAACTAAAAATGAGAATGTATGGAGTATATAAAACTGTTAAATTACATGTTCACCATTGTGGTTTAGCGCAACTTTTTGAGTATAATAATAACAATAATGTAAATGTTGTGGGGTGGGGGGAGTCACTAGTATTGTAAGTGCTTTGTGTCATTTTACATTATGAAAAAAACAGTGATGGAAGCACTGTGTATTTTGCAGTAGTGTGTTAGTTATGTAGTTTTTTTTTTTTTTTTTTTTTTTAGAAACCTTACAAAAGTACAAAGGATGCATAATAAAGTACAGGAATACAAAACATTCTTTTGTTCTACTAGTACCAGGTTATTCCTTGCGGTAACAAGTATTATAACATCTTGTTATAGCAAAACAATACACGCTAAGACAAACCTCACTAAAGTTTATCAGTCATTAATAGTTGCCGCCAAGCCATTGTACCCAAAGAAAACACACCAAAAAGAAACTTTACATAGTTTAACAATATAAAATGAATACCTGACATGTCCTATTACAACAAAAACATCATACAAATGTACAACATCACAAGATTAACCAAAACTACCATAACCACTACAAAACAAAACAAAACCCTAACATACCCACTATGACAGGGTACAGATTATTGGTTAAGTTATGGTACATTAGATCCTAACCAATAGGAACCCGGAAGGAACATATGATTCCTTACACAATAACCATAGAGAAACAGTATTTTACTATTATTAATATGTTAACCCTCAATAATGTTGATACAGAAAACATGTAAAATACAATAATAAAATAATCAAAACAAGTATTTATAACCAAACCCTATACATAATTATACCTCCCACATATGTATATAAACCGAAAATCTTGTCCACAAGACTTTGTTGGTTTAACCCCATAAAAACATGGTATAGACCCAAAACCTATACATACACTTAAATTTTTTCACATAGAACCTTCATCTGACAATAAAAGTTAAACATAAGACTAGAGTAGTAATAAGGATAAGGCTGCTGTAATGTGCCAGTCCCAAAAGAACTGACACGTATCTCAGAAAAATTTTGTGTTGATACCAACGTGCCAATCTAATTACTTAAAAACGAGATCCTAAGGGCTCGGTATCCTGGCTTTCAAGGAAATTTTTAAACCCAGTGAACATAACCATCAGGCTTAGAAATGTAACCCTGGAAACCACACTTATATCTCACTATGACAAACATTCTCGTGAAACATGGCGTACCATCCATACCTAATTCTCACTACCTTCCTCTTACACACTACATCAGTTCCAGATAAAACCAAAAACAACCCCCCCCCCCTTTACATCCCCCCATAAGGAGACCACTCCTTTGTCCATCCTCAGGGACCCCGCCCAAGGGAACCCACAGTGAGGTTCCTATAACCTTCCGGGAAACTTTTTTCCTAAGACGCCCCATAAACCAACTTATACCTACACTTCGTCCTATAGAATCTAGCCGCCAACGCTTTTATCCTCATATCACCCCTTAATCCCCTCATTCCCCATGAAATGTCCAAATAATCCACTATGATATACATTATAGCCCTTCCAACATCCCTAGGCACTCCCCTTACATCTAGTAGTAAAGCCCTTAAAAGCGGCAAAGGACCCCCCCCCCTCCAACAGTCTGATAACCCCACCCATCCATGATCTCACCCCCTCCAAGGAGGTACAAAAGAAGACCACATGAAACGCCGTTTCAACATCACCACAAAACTGACAAAAAGCCTCTTCCACAAACCCCATACTACGTAACACCTCCTTGGAAGCCAGAATCCCCATGATAAACCTATATACTAATTCTCTTACTCTAGCCGGTATCCGAAGCTTACTAAAATCTTTCCAAATAACCCCCCAATCATACGTTGGATACACGGCTACCCCTTGCATAATTCCTTGACCTTTCACTACCCTCACCAACCGTTTCACTTTGATTTTATCCACCTGTTGCACTGTCAATAAAAATCTCAACATATCTTCACAAACCCTCAATTCCTTCCCACTCCACCATTTACGTGCCTCCTCCATAACTCTTCCTACTTTAGCGCCCCTCACACCCCCTTCCCTCATATACCTCCACTTGATATATACAGCCATTACTCTCAGTCCTAAAGGCAACAAACCTAAACCCCCTCTCCGAACATCCGTCATAACTACCTCCTTACTTAACCATGCCCTCCCAAATCCCCACACAAACTTCAGCACCCTCCTCTGCATTTCCACAATATCTCGTACCTCTAAGGGAAAAACCTCTGCCACCCCCCATACCTTGCTATAGACAAGTGAATTTACCACCACTACCCTCTGATGTAAAGCTAAGTCCCTCACACTTAAACCTCCTAGTCTACTTAAAACCTTACCCGTGACAGACTCCGAATTTACCCTTCTGCATGCCTGCACTTCCGCCAAATACCATATCCCACATACCTTGATTCTGTCAACCACTGTCCATCCTAACCCCATCCCCAAGCCCCCCCCTATCCAATTACCGACCTCTAGTAACCTTGATTTCACCGTATTAACTCTCATTCCGGTATTCATACCAAACATCTGAATCACTCTACCCACCCTCCCTAACTCCTCCTTACCCCTTAGCAAAACAGTAGTATCATCCACATACCCAACGATGCCCCCTTTGCACCCCCCTTCCATCTCCTGATTATTCATTACCCCCTCAACAGACTCATAAAAAGGATTCTGCACACACGCAAAGAGCAGCTGTGATATCGGACAGCCCTGCCTCAAACCTCTCTCCATTGGTACACTTTCACCCAACCTCCCATTGACCTGTACCCTCACCTCTGCCCCATCATACAGGGTGTTCACCCACCTCACTACCCCCTCCCGAAATCCCAACCTCTCTAAGCAAACCCCTAAGAAATCTCTGTCCACGCAATCATAAGCATTCACCCAATCTAAACCTAGTATTCCCCCTCCTGTACATCTCTCTAGAAAATCCCTAATCAAACCATGTCCATCCCTCATCCTTCTTCCCGGAATTCCCAACTGTCCCCTATGTAACACTAAACCCAACACTTTCCTCATTCTGTTGCCCAAAACCTTAGCAAAAATCTTGTAATCCGAGCACATTAACGTAATCGCACGGTAATCATTCAAAACTCGGCATTCCTTTTTGGGCACTAAAACCGTGACACCCGTTCTTTGTGATTTCCCCATCCTTCCACTACTTAACATACAACTCAAAACCCCCACCAGACAATGCTGTACACTCCCCCAATGATACCTATAAAAATCGTTTGGTATTCCGTCTATGCCTGGGGTTTTACCCTGGCACATCCCAAAAACTGCCTCCTCCACCTCCTCTACATTAATACTACCCTCGATTCTGTCACTGTCCTGCTCACTTAATACCCTATTAAACCCTTCATCCCCAAACCGTCCCTCACCCACTCCCCCGCCAACCCTCCTCCACTTCTCCCTAAACCAAAAATCTGCATACAAACTAATATTTTCCGTGGTGGATAGGCCTTGACCCTCCTCAAAGCCACCCCCTTCCCCCTGTACATGCCTCAATATACGCCAAGGTGGTCTTCGCCTGCCGTTCCTTAAACCTCCTTAATACAAAACCCGATGGCCTATCTCCCCTTAAGACATCCTCCAACCCTGCCCTAACTCGAATTGCCTCAAATTTTTCATTGTGAATTTCCGCCAACCTATTTCGCAAACGTTCCATGTCCTCACTCCGCCCCACCCGTTCCTCTGCATAACAGTCATTTAACTGACCCTCAAGATAATTTTGTAGGCCATAGCTCCACCTAGCCATCTCCTTACCCCGTACTTTAAAAAATTTCGCAATTTCAACTTTAGCCCTCATTTCCCACCAATCCAGCAAATCCATTTCCATATTCCTAGTCTCCCAAAAGGATTTCCACCAATCTTCAAACCCCGTAGGGTCACCCTCGTCCCTAAGTAGCCTTACATTTAATTTCCAGTATCCTGCATAAACTCTCACTATGCCATCTACCCTCAAATCTGCTATAACAGCACGATGATCAGAAAAACCCACATCGATAGTCCTCACCCTCTCCACACCTATGCCCTGCCTAACATAAATCCTATCTAACTGTGCCTCATATCCCCTACGAATAAAAGTGTGCTCCACTCCATATCCCCTACTTCCCATCACATCTACCACTCCAACATCTCGCAAAACATCCCGCAGAACCCCCAGAACACAACCCGCTCCCCTCGGAACCACATCACCCTTCCTAATGACACAATTCCAATCCCCACCAATCACCGTAAAAGCAGGTAAACCTCTCAAGTGATACACCAGAACCTCGCGTACAAAATCCACCTTCACTCTAGTGTTACTAGTTGCTGGCATGTACACACCTACAAAACTAACCCTCCTGGCCCCCCAAAACCCATCCACCCTGACAACCCTCCCACCCCCCCCCCCTCCTCCCAACCCAGGATACGCAAAGGACTGGTCTCCTTTACCGCCACAGCCACACCTCCTTTCAACCTCAAAGCATCACATGTAAACAACCTATAACCTTTCAACAACAACTCACATCCTAACCTATGGTTATGTTCCTGCAAAAAACAGACATCAATACTAAATCTCCTCAAAACCCACTCTAACCATACCCTCTTGACCTCGGTTTTAAGACCGTTTACATTGAAAGTTACACACCTGAATTTTACAAGAATGGCGGCTTACCCCTGTGCCGCTGAGGCTTACTTGGTCCTCCTTTCATAGGTCTCGGTTCTTCTCTATCAATCCCTCGTTCCTGCCCTCCAACCCCTCCCTGTCCCTTCCCACCTTGCTTCCCATTGCCCCCCCCTCCTCCCGGACTTGCCTTTGCTACCACAGCTGCCCACATCTTCTTCCCAGGCCTCTGCGCTGGTGTGAGGACTTCGTCCATGTCTGATGCCCCCGCTGATCTCTTGCGGGAGCTACCCTCTACACACATTTCTTCTGCAACCACATCTTCTTGATGGACCTCCACCACCACATTGCTCTCCTTTCGAACCTCACTCAAGTCTTCCTTACCCTGCTTCTGTTCATCCATCACCTTGTCATCACCTGACCTCACATCACTTTCCACACCATGCTCCGACTCTTCCAAAAAATCCTTCAGCACAGCCTCCAAAATCCCGTCCTGAGCTGACTCTGCAGTATCTAACGGTCTGTCTGACAGCGATATTCCCTCCCCCCCCCCGTTTCCACTGGTAGTGTAACACACGTCTCCAAAACCACCTCTGCCCTGTCGACCTACTCACTCCATAGGCCTGTACCCCGGCTTTCCACTTCACCCGTCATAACGTCCGCGGCTTCTAATGGCGTATCCACAGAAGCTGTCTCCTGACGCCTAGGGCCCTGTCTCCTGGGGCATTGTGCCACCATGTGCTCATAAGAGTCACATAAACGGCACGTCTTCCTCTGCCCCGCATAGTGTACAAAAACCTGTGTTCTATGGTTATGCAATGTAACATATGATGGTATCGGCCTCCTCAGGGTCATTTTCAGTGTGAAGGATCCTTCCAGCATCCCCTCATAAGGGCCGTCCCTCCACATTCCCATGCTCGTCGAGTGTACAGTCCCATAACCACTGAACACATCTTGTAGGCTGTAGGCTGTTGCCTCAAAAGGTACATTCCTTACCTTCACCCAAGTAAAATACTTAGACACATCATGCAAGCATACTTCCACTGCCGTATTGATACTCATCCGCCTTTCTTGAAATTCGTCGACGATGGTAGAATAGAAGTCAGCCCTCATGAACTTCACGAAGACCCTTGACATACCATTCAGTGCCACACCATACAGCTCTTCATTGGGGATGCCATAACAGTCCCTGATAATGTTTGGCAGGAGAACGTTCATCGTGGCGTTGCTTAAAGATCCTCTAACGAGCTCAATGCAGACAGTATTTATGCGCCGGTACAGTCGGTCCGCCATCTTGGTGCTAATGCTATGTTTTCCTCACCAGGTGGCGTGCAAGAGAACCTGTAGAAGCGTCCTCTCTCCCCGCAGGTCGAGAGACGAATGGTAGTTATGTAGTTAGGTGTATATCAGAGCCATTATGATAGTGTTACTTAGTGGACTACACCATTCGTCTCTCAGCCCTTGAGTAGAGAGGACGTGTGCTGCTGCTACCCCCTGGTGTTGATTAGTGGCAGTTATATTTTCACAGCATGGCGCAGGCAAGCCGGAGACGCATAAACACAGTCTGTGTTGAGCTTATCCGTGGGGCTGTGACAGGAACTTCTATGGACCTGATACTACCTGCAATCATACGAGATACATATGGTATTGCTGACGAGGAGATATATGGAGTAGCGCTGAATGGCAGGACGAGGATCTTTGTCAAGTTTAATTTGGCAAGTGTGTATGAGGCGGTGGTAGACAAGTACCAGGAGGTTACTTTGACAGTTAACTCTGCTGTGACCGTGCGACTTCACGACGTTTCTCGCCATTACACATGGGTTAAGATTAGAAATGTGCCATTCGAGGCGGATGATTCTGACATCCGTCTTGCGATGGGCAAATATGGTACAGTACATATGGCCACTGTTGGGAAGTGGGCCACTGGGCCATACGCAGGGAAACTCGAAGGAAAGTATTCTGTGAAGATGACGTTATGTTACCCTATTCCGTCGTACGTAGTGCTGCCAGAATTTCGTACCCAGGTGTTTGTGACATACGCTGGGCAACGCCGGACCTGTCGGTTATGTGGGTCATATGATCACCTAGCGGCTCTGTGTGAAAGGAGGCGTGGCAACATGGAACAAAGGCAACGACATACAGCAATAGAGAAGAGTGAGGATTTGCCTTATGTGACTCTGCCTACTCAAGGTGGGTCCTGGAGTGAGGAGGTAGAGAGAGCGGAGGAGATGGAGTCAGCAGGTGTGACAAGGGGGGGGACACCCCTTCATTGAACGCAGCTCAGGTGTTGGAAGAGGACACCCCGACTGCGAGTGCTAGCGATGTGGAAGACTCATTAGCCATGGCTTTAAATGTGTTATTGGCTGACAAGAGTATTGGGAAGGTTGGGAGTCCAGATCTAGTTCTTGGGTCTGTTGTGGATCCGGGCGTGGAACAGGATCTGAGGTCTGCACAGTGTGATAAGAATATTTTGATGCAAGCTGTGGAGGTGGAGGTCCACCGGGACAATGTATCAGACGACATGATGCAAGCAGAGGGAGCATCACTGAAGCGCGCTGCTGCGCTATCTGACTCCGAGGACGTGATCACGCCTGCTCAGAGCACTGGCAAAAAGTCCTGGTCGGAAGTTACGCAGAGAGGACACAGCGGCCCTAAGGGGCAGGAGTTGGTTAAGAGCGTTTCTAAAGGGGGGGAGAGGGACCGAGGTGTCACGAAACGATCTGGTGGCAAGACAGTACCAGGGTCAAGAAGGAAAACCACTCTGTAAGCTTCAAGTGCATGACATTGAACATTAATGGATTGAGATCAGAGAGAAAGTGTGTATGGTTTAGTGAATATTTGGTGCGTAATAGTGTTGACGTGGTGTTCGTGCAGGAACACAACTACAGACCAGGTTATGAGTTGAAGGTAAATGGGTATAATGTGTATGTGGAGCATGCGATAAGGTTGAAAGGAGGAGTTGCCATCCTGGTAAGGGAAACTAGCCCGTTCGTAGTGAGGCATTGTGAGGGTGGGGAGGGGAGGGTGATTCATGTAGATGGGTGGTGGGGTAGGGTACAGATGAGTTTGGTGTGTGTGTATGGTCCAGCAGAGGGAGATGTGCGTATTAAGAATAAATTTGTGAAGGATGTCTTAGTATATTATTTGCGTGCTTTGCCGGGTGTAGCTGTAATTGGTGGTGATTGGAATTGTGTGATAAGGCGTAAGGATGTGGAACCTAGAGGGGCAGGGTATTGTTTGGGGATTTTGGGGGAATTATTAAATGGAGTGGGGTTAATGGACGTTGGACGGGGTGGGGTTGTAGAACATACTTTTGTTAGACGTGGATATGCGGCAAGACTGGATCGATTGTATGTGCCCCGAACAGTAATAGTGAGCAGAGTGCGTGTGGTGGACGCGGTTTTTTCGGATCACAGAGGAGTAATGGTGGACCTAGAATGGGAGGGATTGCCTAGAAGGGGTCAAGGTTATTGGAAGTTAAATGTGAAGCTTTTGCAGGGTGAGGAATGTCGTCAGTCTTTTGTGCAATTGTGGGAATGGTTGGTGGATGAGGCGCCGGGGGATGATGAACTGGTAAATTGGTGGGATTCGGTGGCTAAAAATCGTATCAGAGAATATTATATTTGTCGTGGGAGGGAAGATAATCGGTTAAAGTATGGGTTTCAAAGATATCTTGAAGGGCAGCTGCGGGACTGTTATGCAAGAGGAGGAGCAAGCTATCCAGTGCAGGACATTGAGGGTTTAAAGGAGAGTATTAGGGTATTGCAAAACGAGCGTTTTGATGGTGTGCGAATTATGGGAGGATTGGAAGAAGTGCTATGGGGTGACCGGCCGTCGGCTTGCGTGTTAAGAGGCCAGAGAAAGAGGAGAGTGACGATGGAGATGATGGGGTTAAACGTACATGTAGGGATGGAAGGGTATAGAGCGGGTCAAGCATTGGTAACGACAGAGGGTATGAGTGGATATGTAGACGCTTGGTTTAAGTCATATACGCAAAGTGTGGGCTTCCGTGAGGTGGCATTGAGGGAAATGGGAGAGTATGTGCAGTGTGAGCTTGATGGTCAAGATCGGGTGACATTAGGTGGGCCGATTACGGAGTGTGAGATTTGGCAGGCGTTGTCAGGAGTGAGTTTGGGAAAAGCGCCGGGTATAGACGGACTGCCAAATGATTTCTACGTAAAGAATTGGGGGGTTCTGAGGTTTTTTTTTAGTAAGGCTGTTTAACATACTTAAGGCGGCTGAGGTAATGGGAGAGCAGCAACAGACGGCCGTTGTGGTGTTGGTGCCGAAAGGGGAGCAGTCAACGGTAATGGACTATCGGGCACTTATGTGTGGAGATTATAAGTTGTTTGCAAGAATATTAGGGAACAGAATCAAGAGGGTAATAGGCAAGGTAATTGATAGGGGGCAATATGGGGTGCCAGGAAGGTCGATGTATGAAGGGCATGGCATGATTCGAAAATTTATAGAGAAACAGGGGGAGTTGGGTGATGGAGGTGTATTGGCGTTAGATTGGAAGGCTGCTTATGATAGTGTAGAAAGGGAAGGGTTATGGAGGTTTATGCGTTGGCAAGGTTTTGGGGAAGAAATAATATCTTGGGCAAAATTATTGTATCAGGGGGCATCGATGAGGGTGCAGGTTAATGGGAGGCTAGGAGTTAAAATACAGATGCGACGGGGACTGCGCCAAGGCTGCCCACTATCACAAATATTGTTTGCGTGTTTACAGGATCCATTTTATAGGGCCATTCGGAGGTGTGTTGCGGGAGGTGGGGAGGGTACTGACCGGGGGGAGGGGGGGGCTGGTATCGTAGGTTATGTGGATGACACGACTGTTTTGGTGAGAGGTAATGGGGATTTGCTTAGGGTGGGTAAGGTGGTGGATGTGTTTGGGGAGGCTTCAGGTATGAAAATTAATGTTGAGAAGACTAAGTTTCTAGACTTAAGAGATAGTACAAATGGGGATGAGGTGGTAGGGGGTGGGTGGAAGGTGGTGGATCAACTAATGATATGTGGGATAATTTATGTGAGAAATACACGGGTGGCTCAAGAGGTGAATTCGGTGAGAATAGTGAATGGAGTATTGAAAAGACTTGGTGGTTTGAGGGCGGCGCAACTAACGCTGCATCAAAGAGTAATAGTGACGAACGTGCTATTGTACAGCAAGATATGGCATGTCATTGTCATGTACCCGCTGATGAGACGTGAGGTGAAGCGTTTACAACATGGGGTTTTTAGGTTTATATGGGGATCGGGCTGCGAATGGTTAAGTAGAGCGGTGTTAACACTTCCGGTCAGTCGAGGAGGGCTGGGACTTTTACCTCTGGAAAAAAGGATGATGAGCGTGTACCTAAAACGAAGTTATATAAGGGAGGGGTGCGGGAGGGGAGGTGGACTTGTGCGAGTACGTAAGGATATACAACGGTGGTGGGAGGGTAGGGATTTAATAGTTGGTGAGGCTATGTTGAGGTTATTAATGACAGTGAGGGTTCCGTCGTGTGTTAAATTGCGGGTCCTCGAAGGAGTGGAAGGTAGGTCAGTAGTGGCTGCTGTTGAAGGGGCATACCCTATGTATGCGTGGAACGAAATATGGACGCGTCTAAAACAATTACGTGTAAAACCGGGTGTTCGGGAGGTAATGTTTAGATTTTTACATGGGATTTTGCCGTCTGGGGTTGTCCTATTCAATAGGAGGATAAGGGAGGGAGGGGAATGTAGAGTTTGTGGAAGCATGGAGACAATTTTGCATGCGGTATATTTTTGTGACTGTATAGAAGTGGTGCGGGTCTGGTTAGGAAAGGTGTTCAGGTTAGTGGGTGGGGGAGGATTGCAGGTGTTGCGGGCTTTAAGTTTGGATATAGGTGGGGTGAGTAAGATGGTGGAGAATGCAGTGGCGTATTTGGTCACGGATTTTATATATACGTCATGGGCCATGAGGGAGGTGGGCGTGGATGAGAGGATAAAGGTGTTAGCTGCGACATTTTACAGAACTAAGTGTCGTAATAGGGAAATTTATGGAGGGAGTTGGGAGAATGCTTTTACTGAGGGCTATCGGAGTTTTAGGTTGGGGGATTTATGGGATTTACGTGCAATGTAAGGGGTCGCGGCGGGCTGGCTTCCCGATGAGGACAGTGTGAAAGGGTTTAGTGTGGAAGAGAATGAATATAGTACTGAGACATAAGTGCCTTTGACTGTGTGATGAGCGGGTTGTGTGTTGTGAACGATACAAGTTCTTCAATTTAATTATTAATTATGTTAATGACAAAGGACGACAGACGTCGTAATGTGATGGAATATTATATATCTGCAACGAAATTATTGGTATGTGTGTAATGAAATGACAATGTGGGTGCACTGTGTGAATGCGAAATATATATATACACATGAAGTATTGCGTGTGGTAGGAAGGCTTCAGTATTTATCGACGTGTGAAGGTCATGCACTGTTATGTTTTGTGCTAACAGACTTACATCTTAGTAGTGGTTTTAATGATATGGGCGAAATATTTTTAGAAAGCTTGACTTATCCTGTTTTCTTAATATTGTTTTTTCATGGGAGCTCTATAGAGCCCGTAGGTTTAGGTTACCATTGAATTGATATATATTATAGGGTAATTGATGGATGACATAGGATTAGGTATTTGTGTTTTCACTGGTTGTGTTGTAAAGTGTATGTAACATATGTATATATTTATACCTTCCTGGAGAAGGTGATATGTTTGGGTGTTTAGTAGATATACGTTGTACATGAATCATGTAGAATTGAATTTTCTATTATCTCAATACATTGAGTGATACTGAACGTATCATGTTGTTCAATATGGAATAATGAAAGTATTTCATACAATATACAGTTACATATAAAGATTGTTACGTGTCAGGTGGATTGACATGCAAGAAGGGGGGGGGGTAGTGTTTTCAGAATGTAAGGTGTACATTCCGTGGCAGGATGTACAATGTAAGGTGTACATTCCGTGGCAGGATGTACAATGTAAGGTGTACATTCCGTGGCAGGATGTACAATGTAAGGTGTACATTCCGTGGCAGGATGTACAATCAGGAATGAGATGTACTTGCCAAGGAGTCTTTAGGTTAGATTTAGTGTTCCAGACATAATGTCATTACTTCAAGGATTGGAATGGTCATTGTTTACTGTACAGATTTGTCTTTCAGATGTAATATGTTAATTGGAAAGTACATGTACTATGCAGAATTTTTCATCACTGTTTTCACTATGTAATTTGTCGTTTATTTTTATGTACTATGTATGTCTTTTCAATAAAATATAAAAAAAAAAAAAACTTAGTGGACCGGAACAGAGACACTAATAATGCCTCTTTATATATATATTTATATCATATTTATATACGTAACTATCTATGTATATTGTATGAATTGCTTTAAATAAAATATAAAAAAAAAGTTCAATAAGAGGTTGATATCAGGATCGATAATTGCATTCATTAGGGGTGCGTAGAGAAATAGCTGTTACAATTATTAGAGAACAAAAAGACAAAAGCAATGATGTTAAACCACTAACAGTTATGAACTTGTGAACTAAGATAGTTAATTTAAATCTAAAAAATAATTGAGCTACCCAATATTAAAATAAAACACTTTAGCACCTTGATTATTTCAAAGTTAAAAGTAATGGTTTCAAATATAAAATAAGACAGAGAATAAAACACTTAAGTACCTGGATTAGCACCTTGAATAGCACCTTAGGTGTCTTAAGTACCTGAGAATTAATTACTGTTATTCACTAACAGTCATGAAAATATGGATTAGAATAAGGGTAAATTCTACTATACTACAGCACTGAACATGGTTGATAATGTGTTGAGATATATCTTAACAAGGTTCAGTCAAACCAGTGAATGAGAGGAAACATGCTAGTTCTTGATCATTTGTTATTTCAAACCTACAATCCGTGTCTGATAATTTTACCACGATAATGCCATTACGAGTAAAGCACTGTTTTATTGATGCATTATCATGCTTAAGTTTTCGAAGTCTGTATAATAGGTTCTGACGTTTTTTAGTTAGGCACTCATTTATATACACATTACTTCGTTTATTGATGGACGAACTTATTAGATCATTTTTTACATCAATGGAATTGAATTTTAACCTATCACTTTGTTGATGACCCGGCTTGCCTAGCAGTCAGGCCTCCTTGATATCACTGGTTTTATTGTTAACTTTTATCTCATCTTTTATTTGTTAGAGTACTTTGAAGGTGCAATTCTCATTGTTTGTATCTGGTGGTAAGGTAGAGCTAGTTAAAATGACAGTCTAAGAGCTTGTCTTGTTCAGTCATATCCCTTTGATACTGGAAGCATGCATTCCACTGGGATTCCATGCTTGACTTCCAGTCTTGTGTAGCTTCTGACAGCTTGGTGGTGAGGAAATTTATTTGTTTAGTATGTGTGTCTATAGTTGGATGTAGGTTTGCTTGTTTTTTAGACGAGTTTATTAATTATGTCAGTTTGTTTTCTAGTTCACTAATCTTTGAGTTTTGTGTCGTAAGATGACACTCAAGGTCTTTATTTCTCGTGTTTTGGGTATGTAGAGAGCACTCTAGGTCCCCAATGAGTTTACATAGGTTTCGTTTTGTCATCTTAGCATACTATTTTCCTGTAGAATTTTATCAATGGAGTCAGGTCGTTGCTGAGGACTGAATCCCTGGGCTATACCTTTGGGTGTTGACGAGTTGTAATCTATGTTGCCGTTTACAGTGAAGGGGTCTCGGGTGTTATCTGTAGTTGTAGACAAGTCAGCTTGGGTGCGAGTCATGGATGAGGATGAGTGTCGAGAGAATCCGGGGAAGGTTTTGGAGTCGTCCGCCATTGTTGTTGTTGTGTTGGTCTGGGCGGGGTTGAGGGGGGTGGAAGATTCGCTGGCGTCCTTCAAGGCAGACATTATGGGTAACAGTTTTCTAGGAGGTTTCGTGTCTGTCTTGGTGATGCTTTTTCTATTCTTGTATCCCATGAGAACATTAGTGGAGTTGATATGGAGTTATTGCAGTGATAACTGTTGCTTGGCTGGGATATTGTCTGGCAGCAGGCTGGTGTTTGGTATGCCGGGCAGTCCTCTGTTAGTCGTGTTTGGTCAACTTTTTACATATTTAGCAGCTTTATGATGGTCCTTACTGGTTCCATGTGGGTCACTGCAGCAATACAAGTGGTTAGGCCATAATAGGAGCTGTTGTAGGGGCAGGGAACTGTAAAGATGTAGGAGTAGCCGTTGTTGTTGTCACCTCACCTTTGCTCTGAGGCGCATCAATATCGAATCCGTGTGCACTGTTGAAGCCCTATATTCGGATCACAGGGCTGTGGTAGCAGAGGTGGGGTGGGAGGAGTTAGCTAGACAGCAGGCGGGTTACTGGAAACTGAATGTACGGGTTCTCGAGGATGAGGAGGCGGGGGGGGGGGTTTACAGCATTATGGGAAGAGCTAGGAGAGTAGGAGAGGGTGGTTGATGACGTAGTGGGTTGGTGGGAAGGTACTGCAAAGGCTAGGATTAGGGACTTTTATATCCGAGAGGGGAAGAGAATCAATCGCATGCGATATGGATTGTCAAATTATCTGGAGCAGCACTTATGTGTTTGCTACAGTAGGGGCTCATTGCAGGGATGGTACTGGGTGTGGGGAGATAGAGGACCTGAAGGAGAGGTTATGGGAGATGCAGAGTGAAAGGTCGAAGCAGTACGGGTGCAGGTGGGTCTGGGTGATGTGCTATGGGGAGTTAGGTCATCGGCTTGTGTCCTGAGGGGTCAACAACAACGCAAGAGAGCAACAACTCTTATGCTGCTGGAGGTATGTGGTGAGGAGGAGGGTTATCAGTTGGGGCAGGTGCTAAGGTCGACGGAGGGCTTGGGAATGTATGTCGACCAGTGGTATGAGTGCTATTGGCATAGTAGAGGAGTGTGGAAGCAGAGCTGTTGGGGGAGGTGTGTGGCTGTGTAGGGAAACCCTTGGGGAGAGACAATAGAATGGCATTGGGGGGGACACTGAGGAGGAGGAAATTTGGAGAGCGTTGGTTGGTATGAGCAAGGGCAAAGCACCGGGTGTCAGTGGGCTCCCATGTGAATTTTATTTGGCACATTGGGATCTGTTGAGGGGATTCTTGGTCAGATTACTGAATGCAATGGTGTGGCATGCAAAGAGTACGTAACCTTTATTCGGCGCATGGACACACCCTCATTTACAGGCTATCTCCCCCAACCAGCGAACCAGGTTGCTAAGAGTTGGTGATGGGGCCCCATCGTTCAACTAGTGACCAGGTTCTAGCCAATAAGAAGGTGGGATTGGCAATCGCAGAGGTTATGTGGATACCGCTCTCCTGTCTGCCCTTGTCATTCCCATTCTAGAGCTGGTTGAGCACGGTCTGCTATCTTGTGGCTTCTATTTCTGCCTTGCTTACCGTGACGTGCACTATACTTATTACTGTACATAGTGTACATATTGCTGTTCTAAATTGGTGAAGGATAATATAAGTCTAAACTTTTTCTACTGTGTTTATTTGCTCCCATTACACCTGGGATAACAGGCCATTTGGAATCCTAGGTTGTAATATGGGTAGCCTGTCCGAGAGCTGGACTTAGAGAAACGGTTGAGCTTAGGGTGAAGCTTGTAGCAGGAACACTGTGTAGCTTGCTGTCTCGCTTCGCTTTACAAATTTTGCGTGTCAGTTGCTTATTATCAGCCTTGCTATTGTGTGATCGTTCAGCAGCTCGCTACTAGCTTGTTCAGTGTGCTCGCTTCGCTACGGTCAATCTTGTGTGCAGTCGGCTTTGCTTGTATGCGTATTCTGTAATCGTACTGTGCATAGCTAAGCGTGTTCTGCAAATTAACGTGTTACGTTGGGGTATTCGTACTGTGCATAGCGAATAACTTATGCCACCTAGACGAGTCAGACGCCTGGTGTCGGCATATACTTTGCATAACCTACCTAAATTGTCCCTACAGCGTTGTTGGCAAATTGCTCGTTCCATTGGCATTCCCTATAAACGCACTCTTACAGCTGCGCAACTGCGTTCACTTATTGCTGACATACTTATTGAAGAAGAGATGGCACATCAAACTCCTCCCTCTACGGGAGCTAGGGAAAAAACTCTCATGTTCTCGCATGAGGAAGATGATACACCTACGGAGCAAGATGGTCAGTATAGTGCAGCTGGGTTGTCTCGAGGTGAATCAGCGTCCTTGGCACTTGAGCTGGCAAAAATCACGCTGGAGCAAACTAGGGAACAGAGAGCATTCGCAAGGGAAGAATTTGATAGGGAAAGAGAAAGGAGGCAGTTTTCACATTCTGTAAACGATTTCAGTTTACAAAAAGCAGTACAGCTTGTTCCCCGCTTCAATGAGGCCGAACCAGAGCAATTTTTCGAAAGCTTCGAAAATCAGGCTCGAGCCTTGAGGTGGCCGGAACAGCACTGGGCAGCGTTGGTTCATACAGCATTATTGGGTAAGGCACAGGAATTTACGTCGGTATTAACTGACGCTGAATTCTCTGATTATCAAATAGTGAAGACCACAGTGTTGGGAGCATATACATGTATCCCAGCTAAATATCGTAAGACCTTCAAATTGAACAGGCGGCAGCTTGGTCAATCCCTGGTGGACTTTGTGAGACAGCAAACCAAAGCTTTTACCAGCTGGTATAAAGCGAGTGGTGTCTCTAACTTTGAGGAGCTGGTGCAGCTTATTCTGATTGATAACCTGCTGGAGTCTGTGGGACCCGAGGTTCTTGTCTTTCTGCAGGATCGTGACTTAACCACTGCATTGGAGGCAGCCAGGTGGGCTGATACCTTCGAAACGAACCGCTCCTTGTCCGAGCGGTCCCGTCTCTCTTTTCAACAGTCTGGCGTGAGCAGAGATCGACAACATTGGAGAATGAAGTGCCAGCCGGAGGGAGAGCGTCTACGACATCCAACTAAGTCACCTGGTGAGCCACGCTTCTCAACATATGGTCCCCCTGCGGAGAGGCAAACTACTTATGGAGCATCTCGACAACAATATCCAGAGAGGCACCAGCCAGAACGACACCACTTGCAACGTCATCAGGGAGTAAAGGGCAAGCCTGTCGTCTGCTTCAGGTGTAATAAAGTAGGTCACATCAGTTCCAACTGCCCCCAAAAACCTCAACCCATCGGGAAAATCTCTAATATCCCTAGTAACATGTCCCCTAGAGAAGTAGAAAAAGGTATGGCCCCTTATTATTGCGAAAGTCTTATTTCCCTTCAGGAAAACTCAGAACCAACTAAAGTAAATACCTTTAGAGATACTGGAGCATATTTCACAGAGAAGGAATATTACCCCTTTCAGCATATATTACACTGGGTAAAGGTGTCTCAAAAGGATTCCAATTTACTACGACTCCGTAGCACACATACAGAGGTACAAAAAAAATACAGATAAGAGCAGTATGCCAAAGCCACTTATACTATGCATAGCATTACGGGCTGGCTTAAAATTAACTTAAGATTAACTAAGCAATGATTATTATTATTATTATAATCAAAAAGAAGCGCTAAGCCACAAGGACTATACAGCGCTGCTACTAAGCAATGATGAAATCAGTGATAAAACATTAATGTAAACAGATAACTATAAAGCACAAGTGAGTATTACAAAGACAGGTCATATGGTTGCATTCAGTTAGGTAGTGATTCTGTTAGGTAGTGTATTTAAAAAATAATAAAGTTAGATTGGGTTTTAGGTTTAACATTTATGTGATATAATTGTGAGAAACATTTAAGATATACAATTTATAATGTTTAGTTATTCAGTATTTATTTGGTTTTGGGTGAGTAAGTAATCTTTGAGAAGAGACTTGAATTTATAAACAGGTTGTGTTTCTTTTATATTTACAGGTAATGAATTCCAGATTTTAGGGCCTTTTATGTGCATTGAGTTTTTGCATAGTGTGAGATGGACACGAGGAACATCAAAGAGTGATCTGTGCCTTGTGTTATGGTCATGTGTTCTGTTGAGGTTGGCAAGGAGATGTTTGAGGGGAGGGTTAATATCAGAGTTAAGTGTTCTATGTATGTAATAGGTGCAGTAATAAGTATGGATGTTTTGTATGGTGAGTAGGTTTAGTGTATTGAATATTGGTGGAGTGTGCTGCCTGTAGTGAGAATTTGTTATCATTCTAACTGCAGCCTTTTGTTGGGTAATTAGTGGTCTGAGATGGTTAATTGTTGTTGAGCCCCATGCACAAATTCCATAGGTGAGATAGGGGTAAATAAGAGAGTGATATAGGGCCAGGAGGGCTGACTGTGGAACATAGTACCGTATCTTCGATAGTATGCCTACAGTCTTGGAAATTTTCTTAGAAATTTGATGTATATGTGTATGAAATTTGAGTCTATTATCAAGGTGGATTCCTAAGAATTTTCCCTCTGTTAGTTTTGTGATAGGTGATCCATTTATCATTATGTTAAGAGGGACATCTGTAGCTCTGTTACCAAACTGAATGAAGTAGGTTTTGTCAATGTTTAGTGTAAGTTTGTTAGTCCTCATCCAGGTAGATATTTTCTGTAATTCGGTATTTACAGTATTGGCTAGCGTGACTGGGCTCGGGTGAGAGAAGACGTATGTAGTGTCATCTGCAAATAGTGTGGGTTTGAGTAATTGCGAAGCATTTTTAAGGTCATTTATGTATAGGAGAAAGAGAAGAGGGCCAAGGACACTTCCCTGTGGGACACCAACTGTAATTGGTTGTGCAGAAGAGTTTGCCCCATTTGCGTACACATATTGGCTTCTGTTGCTGAGGTAAGATTTGAGGTAGTTGAGGGAGTGCCCTCTTATACCATAGTGTGACAATTTTACGTGGAGCAAGTCATGGTCAACTGTATCAAAAGCTTTACGTAAGTCAATGAAGATCCCCAGTGGGACTTCTTTTTTCTCTATTGCAGTGTATATATGTTCTAGCATGTGTATAATAGCATCATTAGTATTTTTATTAGGCCTGAATCCAAATTGGCAGGGGTTGAGAATGTTTTGGGAGATAAGGTAGGAGTAGATTCGTTTATGAATTAATTTTTCGAAGATTTTTGAGAGAGGGTGTAAGTTGGATATTGGCCTATAGTTATTCAACTCTGTTTGGTCTCCTCCTTTGTCAGAGAAGGAATATTACCCCTTTCAGAGAATACTTCTTTGAATTCCTCGGTTTTATTGGAAGCATATGGAGGAGCTATATATTCTGTTCCTTTGCATAAAATTTATGTACAGTGCAAATATTACACTGGGTACTTGACTGTAGGTGTCTCAAAAGGATTTCCCATGAAAAATGCCATGTTATTACTGGGTAATAACATTACTACTGTTACTTCGTGTCCTGAACCTATAATGATTAATGCTTCTCCAGTGTTGGCCATAACTCGGGCAACATCCCAAGGGTTGTCTGGGGAGAATGTTGACCTATCCTTGGACGACTCCGATCTCGGAATAGCCACGTTGTTTTATGAGACACACCGGCCGGAGTCTCGTAAATCAAGTGAACAGACCCCGATCAAGCCTTCCTATTCCCAGGTTGCAGGATTGCCAGATGTCTCTGTTTCCATGCCCGAGGGACTGTCCTTCCGGGAGGAACAACGAAAGGACCCTTCTTTAAAATTCGCTTTTCAGGCAGCCATGGGTAAATCCTCTTTGGGTCATCCAGTCAAGTATGAAGTTAAAAATGATTATTTGGTCTGCACTGAGACTGGTAAGGAGATAGAGGGCCGGCAATTATACGACAGGTTAGTGGTTCCAACCAAGTATAGACCTCAGCTATTAAATATAGCTCATAATACGTCATTAGGAGGTCACTTAGGAATTACAAAAACCTTGTATAGAATCACAAAAGAATTTTATTGGCCAAAATTAAAGAAAGATGTGAAGAATCATATTAGGTGTTGCCGAGAATGTCAGCAAGTTGGAAAACCTGGACATTCCATTAAACCTGCACCTCTCCAACCCATACCTGCTGATGGAGAACCTTTTGCAAATTTAATTATAGATTGTGTAGGTCCACTACCTAAGTCAAAGTCTGGAAACCAGTATTTATTTACAATTATGGATAAAGTAACCAGATATCCTGAAGCAATCCCTATGCGTAGTATCAATACTAAAGCTATTCTCAAAGCTTTAACAAAATTCATTTCTTGTTTTGGCATTCCTAAAACTATACAAAGTGATCAAGGTACTAACTTCACTGCCAAAGCATTTAGGGAAGTATTAACTAGGTTAGGGATAATTCACAACTTATCCACTGCCTATCACCCTCAGTCCCAAGGCGCCTTGGAAAGATTCCACCAAACATTAAAAACAATGATGAGAAGTTTTTGCATGCACTTTCCGACAGATTGGGATGAATCTCTACCGTTGTTGCTGTTCTCAGTACGAGAGACGGTGCAAGAGTCTACAGGGTATAGTCCGTTTGAGCTGATCTTTGGGCACAATGTACGAGGTCCTCTTCGGGTGCTCAAAGAAGGATGGATGGGAGAAGACGTAAGCTCAGCACTCTACAACCCGTCTTCAAGGTTGCAGGTGGCACGTGAGTTAGCCACGGCTAACCTAAAGACAGCTCAAAGTAAGATGAAACAGAGGTATGACAGAAGTGCACAATTCCGCTCCTTCCATCCAGGAGACAAGGTGTTGGTGCAGGAACCTATACCTGGCCACACCTTGAAAGCTAGATTTACGGGACCTATGCAGATAGTAAGTAGATTATCTGATTTAAATTATGTGGTAGCTCCCATTGATAAGACCTCAAAAACAAAAACTTACCACATTAATCAAATCAAGGCCTTTCATACACCAGATAAAGTCCCAGTAATGACTCTGTCCTCTACCTCTGAGGACGACTCTGACTCTTTGCACTCTATCTCTGAAATTAATACTAAACTTTCAAATTCTGTCCTCCTCAAGGATCCTAGCCCGTTAATGGATGGATTATCTGAAATACAAGCAACCAATTTAACTGAGCTTCTACAGTCATATCCTAATATTTTTTCGGATGTGCCGAAAAAATGTACGTTAGGTTACCATGATGTAGATGTGGGAAAATCTAAACCAATTAAACTCTCCCCCTACAGAGCTAATCCTGAAAAGCAAAGGCTACTTCAGCAGGAAGTAGACTTCTTGTTAGAACATGGTTTAGTGGAGGAGTCATCTAGTCCATGGGCTTCACCGTGCATCCTAGTAAAAAAGGCTGATGGAGGGTTTCGTATGTGCACAGACTACCGTAAAGTGAACGAGGTCACAATTACAGATGCTTACCCTCTTCCTCGTCTGGATGACGTAATTGACTTTGTGGGTAAGGCTACTTTTGTGTCCAAATTAGATCTCCTTAAAGGTTACTATCAGGTACCTTTGACAGATAAGGCGAAGGAAATCTCTGCCTTCGTAATTCCAGGAGGTCATTATCAGTATACAGTTACCCCCTTCGGAATGAAAAATTCCCCCTCTTCATTCCAGAAACTCGTCCATCAGGCTATTAAAGGACTTGAAGGCACGGCAGCATACCTAGATGATATTGTTGTGGTGTCTGATACTTGGGATCAACACCTACTTAGACTTAAAGCTCTGTTTGAGACCTTTAAGAATTCCCAATTAACAGTTAATTTATCTAAATCATCCTTTGGCCAGGCCACTGTCACTTTTCTAGGCCATGAAGTAGGTAGTGGTAATGTTGCACCTAAACTTGCTAAAGTTCTTTCGATTAAAGAATATCCAGTTCCTCATGATAGGAAATCTCTTCAACGTTTCCTAGGCATGATCGGATTTTACAGAAGATTCTGTAAGAATTTCTCAGATATTGTAGCCCCTCTTACCTCTCTTACAAGTCATAAAGTTCTCTTTAATTGGACGTCAGATTGTAACACTGCTTTTAATAAAGCAAAAAGATTATTGTGCTCTGCACCCATTCTCCTGTCTCCAGACTTCTCCAAACCTTTTTCATTACAGGTTGATGCTTGTGAGTCTGGGGTTGGGGCGGTACTATTACAAATCGGGAACAAGGAGCTGCAGCCAATCGCATACTTTTCAG
Source organism: Cherax quadricarinatus (assembly GCF_038502225.1). NCBI lineage: Eukaryota > Metazoa > Arthropoda > Malacostraca > Decapoda > Parastacidae > Cherax > Cherax quadricarinatus. The sequence goes on from NC_091328.1 coordinate 27,888,154, forward strand.
CCAAGTTCCAGCCACATCAGAGAGCTTACTCTACCATTGAAAAAGAAGCCCTCGCGCTGGTACTGGCTTTGGAGCATTTCGATGTTTATGTGGGCCAGACATCGCAGGTGGTCACAGTCTACAGTGATCACAACCCGTTAGTCTATCTCCAAGCCATGAAGAATCACAACACAAGGCTTATGCGTTGGACGCTCAGGCTGCAGCCCTACAACATAAAAATTAAATATATTGCCGGCAAAGAAAATGTGTTGGCAGACTCTTTGTCAAGAGTCTAGTTTAATATTTTATTTAGGTTAGGATGTATTTGTGGTAAACCCCCTTTCAAGCTCTTTTTTTTATCCCCTGATGTGGGGGTTTTTTTTTAGTGAGGGGATACGGGCTACCGTCCGCTTGTATCTTGGACCTATGTTGGCCTATCTGACTGCTGTCTCGCTCTGAGTTTAGGGTTTGGCTTTTGGTCACTAGGAAAGCTGAGCTCTATTTAAGAGTTGGATGGTGGAGAGGATAGGCGGTCCCATTATTTTGTGCCATGGCGGCACGGTTACCACTGGGAGGTGGCAGCCTAATCCTGAGCCTTCTCGGGGGTGGGGGTGTGGCATGCAAAGAGTACGTAACCTTTATTCGGCGCATGGACACACCCTCATTTACAGGCTATCTCCCCCAACCAGCGAACCAGGTTGCTAAGAGTTGGTGATGGGGCCCCATCGTTCAACTAGTGACCAGGTTCTAGCCAATAAGAAGGTGGGATTGGCAATCGCAGAGGTTATGTGGATACCGCTCTCCTGTCTGCCCTTGTCATTCCCATTCTAGAGCTGGTTGAGCACGGTCTGCTATCTTGTGGCTTCTATTTCTGCCTTGCTTACCGTGACGTGCACTATACTTATTACTGTACATAGTGTACATATTGCTGTTCTAAATTGGTGAAGGATAATATAAGTCTAAACTTTTTCTACTGTGTTTATTTGCTCCCATTACACCTGGGATAACAGGCCATTTGAAATCCTAGGTTGTAATAGTCTGCCTAGAAGATCTATGAAGATGGGTCACGGTGTCCTATGGAATTTTGTAGCTGGGATAGGTGAGGGGGGAGGAGGGGGTTTGTTAGTGTTAGATTGGAAAAGAGCATTTGACACTGTGGAGAGGGAGGCTTTAGGCCGTATCTTATTGAGTTAGAGTTTTGGGGAGGAAATAGTGGGATGCTCATGTGTGTGTTCGTGTGCAAGTTAATGGGCGTTTGGGGAAGGTGGTGGCAATGGTGAGGGGTCCCAGGCAGAGGTACCTGCTCTAGCAACTTTTGTTTGCATGTGTGCAAGAACCTTTTCATAGATTGGTGGAGGCAAAAATACGTGGGAACAGGGGTAGGGTGGGGTACCTGTGGCTGAGTCTGGTAGGGTATGTTGATGATGTGATGCACTTGGTGGACTAGTCGATGTGGTTGGGTGGTTTGGACGGGGTGGTAAGGATTTATGGAGGGGTGTCCGGGATGATAGTAAATGCAGAGAAGTCGTTCATTCTCGGGTTGAGAACGTGGGCAGGCAGGGTGGAGTGGAGGTGCTGGGTGGTGAGGAACTGCGTGGAAGTGTTGAAGATATAGGGTATTCTCTACAGGGGGACTTAGTATGGGCAAGGGAGAATAATTCGGGTTGTTTTGAGGAATGGGTGGAGACGACATTAAGGGTACAGAAGCCGAACCACCTCACTATTCTCCAGTGAGCGATTGTGATTAACATGCTTTTGTAAAGCAAGATTTGGTTCATTTCACAGGTGTTCCCGTTAACAGCACATGTGATCAAGAGTATTCAGATGAGGGTGTTCAGATTTTTGTGGGGTTCAAGGTGTGAGTGGTTAAAACGGGAGGTGGTCATGTTGCCTGTGTGAAAGGAGGGGACAGGTCTGTTGGATTTATGGAGGAGGGTTAAATGTGTATTTATCAGGCATGAGGTTTTGCAGAGGGGGGATTTTCAGGAGAGGCAGTTGGGGAAGGTTTATGAGGTGTTGCGAGGTTTGTAGGGGGGGCAGACCTGAGGGAGTGCGAGGCAGCATTATGAGTAATGGCTTTGGTTCGATACATAGGGAAAGTCAGGGTGAGGGTTTTACAAAGGGCAAAGGGGAGGACTGAGGTGCAGGCGGGGGAAGAGCTATACCCAACTGACGACTGGGCATCCACCTGGGAAAGGTTCAGGAGGTTGAGGTTGCAACCTAGCGTGAGGGAGGTAATGTTCAGTTTTTTTTTTCATGGGATTTTGCCTTCTGGTGCAGTATTGCAGGATAGAACATTGGGGAGAGGCATTGTGGGTTGTGTGGGGAGGAGGACACAGCTTTTCATGCTGTTTATTTTTGTGAGAGGCTGGAGGGGATCAGGGAATGGGTGGGTAGGGTTGTGGAGAGGGTGGGCGGGGAAAGCAGTGTGTTGATTTTGCAGGCGCTAAGTTTAGATATGGGGGTGGAGGGGGGGCAGCACGTGCACTGGCATATGTGATGGTGGATTACGTGTACATAGCCTGGAGCATGAGGGGGTCTGATGCATGGGAGGTGAGAAAGCATGTATTGGTGGCAACAGTGTATCGTACATTCTGTAGAAATAGGAGTATATACGGGACTAGGTGGGGGGCGTGTTCTTCTGTTGGTTACCATGACCTCACAGTGAGAAACCTGCTTAGTTTGTAGGAGTAGGAACTTAATCAGGGGATAGATGTTTGGGCTTGCCTGCTGGTGAGGGAGGGTGTTTGGGGTATAGGTGTGGAGGAGGGGGATTGTTGTGGAAAGATAGTTGTATGAGAATGGTCCTGTGAAACCTTCAGTGCTGTTTTCTTGTCAGAAGGTGGCTTCACGGTGTACCACTGATACATGTGGTGGCAAGTATTGGAAGAGTGTGTGTGTCCTGGTTATGTATTGACCGTAAGTGGTCATGGAGGCTACAGGTGCCTTTGTGCACTAAGGCATGCTGGTATGATAGGTGGTGGTATTTACTGAGGGTACTGGGGCCTGAGAGCCCTTATAGGTTGGTTTTGCAGTGGACTTTGATGTATTGTAAATGCCAAAGCATTTAGGGAAGTATTAACTAAGTTAGGGATAATCCACAACTTATCCACTGCCTATCATCCTCAGTCCCAAGGCGCCTTGGAAAGATTCCATCAGACGTTAAAAACCATGATGAGAACTTTTTGCATGCATTTTCCTACAGACTGGGATGAATCACTATCTTTGTTGCTGTTCTCAGTACGAGAAACGGTGCAAGAGTCTACTGGGTATAGTCCGTTTGAGCTGATCTTTGGGCACAATATACGAGGTCCTCTTCGGGCGCTCAAAGAAGGATGGATGGGAGAAGACGTTAGCTCAACACTCTACAATCCTTCTTCAAGGTTGCAGGTGGCATGTCAGTTAGCCAAGGCTAACCTAAAGGCAGCTCAAAATAAGATGAAACAGGTATGACAGAAATGCACAATTCCGCTCCTTCCATCCAGGAGACAAGGTGTTGGTGCAGGAACCTATACCTGGCCACGCCTTGAAAGCTAGATTTACGGAACCTATGCAAATTGTAAGTAAATTATCTGATGTAAATTATGTGGTAGCTCCCCTTGATAAGACCTCAAAAACTAAAACTTACCACATTAATCAATTAAAATCTTTTCATACACCAGATAAAGTCCCAGTAATGACTCTGTCCTCTTCCTCTGAGGATGACTCTGACTCTTTACACTCTATTTCTGAAATTAATATTAAACTTCCAAACTCTGTCTTCCTCAAGGACCCTAGCCCTTTAATGGTGGGGCTGTCTGAAACTCAAGCAACAAGTTTAACTGCGCTTCTACAGGCATACCCTGATATTTTTTTCGGATGTGCCGAAAAAATGTACGTTAGGTTATCATGATGTAGATGTGGGAAACTCTAAACCTATTAAACTCTATCCCTACAGAGCTAATCCTGAAAAGCAGAGACTACTTCAGCAGGAAGTAGAATTTCTGTTAGAGCATGGTTTAGGGGAGGAGTCATATAGTCCATGGGCTTCACCGTGCATCCTTGTTAAAAAAGCTGATGGAGGGTTTCGTATGTGTACAGACTACCGTAAGGTAAATGAGGTCACAATCACAGATGCTTACCCTCTTCCTCGTCTGGATGACGTAATCGACTTTGTGGGTAAGGCTACTTTTGTATCCAAGTTAGATCTCCTTAAAGGTTACTATCAGGTACCTTTGACGGATAAGGCGAAGGAAATCTCTGCCTTCGTAATTCCAGGAGATCATTATCAATATACAGTTACCCCCTTCGGAATGAAAAACTCCCCCTTCCAGAAACTTATCCATCAGACTATTAAAGGACTTGAAGGCACGACAGCGTACCTGGATGATATTGTTGTGGTGTCTGATACTTGGGATCAACACCTATTTAGACTTAAGGTTCTTTTTGAGACCTTTCAGAGTTCCCATTTAACTGTTAATTTATCAAAGTCTTCCTTTGGCCAGGCCACTGTTACTTTTCTAGGCCATGAAGTAGGTAGTGGTAAAGTTGCTCCTAAACTTGCTAAAGTTCTTGCCATTGAAGATTATCCAGTTCCACATGATAGGAAATCTCTTCAACGTTTCCTAGGCATGATAGGATTTTACAGAAGATTCTGTAAGAATTTCTCAGATATTGTAGCCCCTCTTACCTCTCTTACCTCTCTTATCAGTCACAAAGTTCCCTTTATTTGGACTTCAGTTGCTCAGGATGCTTTTGACAAAGCAAAAAGATTATTGTGTACTGCACCCATTCTTTTGTCTCCAGACTTCTCCAAACCTTTTTCATTGCAGGTTGATGCTTGTGAGTCTGGGGTTTGGGCAGTACTGTTGCAAAACGGGGCCAAGGAGTTGCAGCCTGTAGCCTTCTTTTCGGCCAAGTTCCAGCCGCATCAGAGGGCTTACTCTACCATTGAAAAAGAAGCCCTCGTGCTGGTACTGGCTTTGGAGCACTTTGATGTATACGTGGGACAAACTTCGCAGGTGGTCACTGGCTACAGTGATCACAATCCTCTAGTATATCTCCAAACCATGAAGAGCCACAACACAAGGCTCATGAGATGGACGCTAAGACTGCAACCCTATTTTCTGAGAATTGTACATATTGCCGGCAAAGAAAATATGTTGGCAGACTCTTTATCTAGAGTCTAACAATATTATTTATAATAATTATATATTAGGTTAGGATGTGTTAGGTTACTTGTGGTAACCCCTTCCAAGCTCTTTTTTTTATCCCCTGGTGTGGGTTTTTTGTTTTTTTAGTGAGGGGATGCGGGCTACCGTCCGCCCGTGTCTTGGACCTAAGCTAGCCCGACTGTCTGCTGTCTCGCTCTGAGTTTAGGGTTTGGCTTTTTGTCACATGAAAAGCTGAGCTCTATCTAAGAGTTGGATGGTTGAGAGGAAAGGCAGTCCCATTATTTTGTGCCATGGTGGCACAGTTACCACTGGGAGGTGGGAGCCTAATCCTGAGCCTTCTCGGGGTGGGGGTGTAGCATGCAAAGAGTACGTAACCTTTATTCGGTGCATGTACACACCCTCATTTAAAGGCTATCTCCCCCAACCAGTGAACCAGGTGACTGAGGGTTGACGATGGGGCCCCGTCACTCAACCAGTACCCAGGTTCCAGCCAATGAAAAGATGGTTTTGGCAATTGCAGAGGTTATGTGGGTACCACTCTCCTGTCTGCCCTTGTCATTCCCATTCTAGAGCTGGTTGAAGCACGGTCTGCTCTGTAGTGGCTTCTATTCTGCCTTGCTTACCGTGGAGTGCACTAATACCTATTGCTGTACATAGTGTGTATAGTGTACATACTTCTGTTCTAAATTGGTGAAGGATAATATAAGTCAAAAGTTTTTCTGCTGTGTTTATTTTGCTCCCTTTACACCCAGGATAACAGGCCATTTGGACTCCTGGGTTGTAATAGTCCTTGATCTGCATTCCCTCGAATGCAGGCGAGAGAGATACATGATAATATACACTAGGAAGGTCCTGGAGAGATTGGTACCAAGCTTGCACATGAAAATCACTCCATATGAAAGCAAAAGACTTGGCAGAAGATGCAACATTCCCCCGATGGAAAGCAGGGGCGCCACAAGTACACTGAGAGACAACACAATAAGTGTCCGGGGCCCAAGACTTCAATTGCCTCCCAGCATACATAAGGGGGATTGCCAATAGACCCCTGGATGTCTTTAAGAAGGCAATGGACAGGCACCTAAAGTCAGTACCTGACGAACCGGACTGTGATTCGTACGTCAGCTTACGTGTGGCCAGCATTAACAGCCTGGTTGATCAGACCCTGATCCACCATGAGGTGTTGTGTCAGACCGGGCCGTGGGGGTGTTGACCCCCAAAACCCTCTCCAGGTAAACTCCAGGCCCTCTCTTTTGTCCACTGAGGTAGCTCGACAGATGTGAGGTTGCTATCCCTGATTCTTGGTTTACTGGCATGAAGGGTAGGGTATGGCACGAGTTCCATGCTGCATCTGCACTACTTGCAGTGCTGAGGTCCTCTTGGGAATGGAGGGAGATTTCCGGCCCTTTCATTCTTCCTAGGAACTATTCCTCCCCGTTCCCCCCTTTTTTTATTCTGTTTTTTACTTTTATTTTATTTTTTTTTTTTTCTTAAAAACAAAAAGAAAGAAGTAACCTAACCATGGAGGACGCAATCCATGAACCTGCTACCCCTGGGCCCTTCTTGATACCACACCCCTGTCTGACCCTGCCTCGTTTTTTGACCACTCTTTGGACACTTCTAATACCCCTGGAACTCTTGCTGGTGCTGTTTCATCACCCGCTAAGGTACTGGGGTTTCGACTGACTCCTTCGATTTGTCTGACCTCTGCTCTCCTTTGACTATGCATCCGGCCTCTCCCTCTACAGTGTGGCAATTTTCGAATTGCCAGCCTGTCCCACGTCCGACCAACTCCGGTCCCACTCCTAAACGCCAACGACAATTGCCTGATGATACTTCTTTGCCACCTCGTTCTACTCAGAAAAGACCAACACATCATGCACTCCCTTTCCATGCTCAGTTTCGGAATGCACAATGGACTAAATTCTTTACGACCAATTTCCTCTGTTGGTAGAAATATTTCATTTCATGCTCTCAAGAGCGGTACATGCATAATCACTGTCCAGAATGCTACCAAAGCTCATGATCTTTCTCTTCTTTCACATATCGATACTATTCCTGTCACTAACGAAAAACATTATTTCCTCAATTTTTGTAGTGGTACTGTAATTCTGCCCCATACCATAGTCCAGTAGAATTTCCAGACTGTGGCGATGACATTCTCAAACAGCTGGAACTCCAAGATCTCCCAATCCTCAAAGTAGTCACTTATGTCCTTCCTTCTCGCGGGTTGAGATGATACCCTTGCAATGTAGCTTGATTAACTTTCGACAGCCGTGAACTCCCATCCTCTTTATGTAGCAGGATATTGTTTACAAGTTTGAAAGGTGATCCCTACACCGCAACAGTGTAGAAATTGCTGGCGATTTGGTTACCCAGCGAAATATTCCAGATCTATAGCCAAATGACCCAAAAGCACCGTGTCTTCCTTTGCAGATGACACCTGAATCTGTCTTCCATTGCAGATACTGCAAGGCTCTAGGTGGACATCAACCAAATCTTTCAATGGGCTGCAGAAAACAGAGAAATTTCAATTACTCCGATATGGTAAACATGAGGAAATTAAAACTTTATCAGAGTACAAAACAAATTCCGACCACAAAATAGAGCGAGAAACCAATGTCAAAGACCTGGGAGTGATCATGTTGGAGGATCTCATCTTCATGGACCATGACATTGTATCAATTGCATCTGCTAGAAAAATGACAGGATGGATAATGAGAACTTTCAAAACTAGGGATGCCAAGCCCATGATGACACTCTTCAGGTCGCTTGTTCTATCTAGGCTGAGCTGGCCAGGTTGTATAACAAACCCTAATCAACCATCTCTACTATCCTGGCCAACAAAGAGGGATTCAAGGAAGCTGTTGTTGCAAAAGGTGCAAGTATCTTTACGAAACACTGATCGAAAGTGCTCGAAAATGTTGAGAGACTGTTATTGGTGTGGATAAACGAAAAACAGATATCAAGAGATAGCATCTCTCAATCGATCATATGTGAAAAGGCTAGGCAGTTGCATGACGATTTAATTAAAAAAATGCCTGCAGCTAGTGGTGATGTGAGTGTATTTAAGGCCAGCAAAGGTTGGTTTGAGAGATTTAAGAATCGTAGTGGCATACATAGAGTGATAAGGCAAGGTGAGGCTGCCAGTTCGGACCAAAAAGCAGCTGAAAAATATGTGAAGGAATTCAAGGAGTACATAGTGAAGAACTGAAACCTGAACAAGTGTTTTATTGTGACGAAACAGGCCTGTTTTGGAAGAAAACGCCAAACAGGACCTACATACTCAGGAGGAAAAGGCACTCCCAGGACATAAGCCTATGAAAGACAGGCTTACTCTTTTGTTGTGTGGTAATGCTAGTGGTGATTGCAAAGTGAAGCCTTTATTGGTGTATCACTCTGAAACTTCCAGAGTGTTTAGGAAAAACAATGTCCTGAAGGCTAATTTGTGTGTGATGTGGAGGGAAAACATAACTGGAGTTTATCCCCCCATCCCCCCTCCCTTGAATTTCATGGGGGTGACACCAAAGATGCTGCCCTGGGTGACACCAAAGATTCTGCCCTGGATGACACCAACTCTAGCGACGCCTCTGTTTCTGGCATTACTTAGGACAGTGCTGGCTTGTGATGCTGTATAATAGAGGCAGTTACTTTAAATTAAATTTTGATTGGGAGTTAGATTATAAAAATTTAGATCTGAGTCTACGTGATCATTCAGCATTTAGATTAAATGGTAATTATTTATATTATTTATAGTGTGTTGAGTTACAATAATAATATCTGTAATAAGGGGATATTTGGACAAGTGTGTAGTTAATATATGCTGGTTAAGTAAGATAAGATAAGATAAGATAAGATTTCGTTCGGATTTTTAACCCCGGAGGGTTAGCCACCCAGGATAACCCAAGAAAGTCAGTGCGTCATCGAGGACTGTCTAACTTATTTCCATTGGGGTCCTTAATCTTGTCCCCCAGGATGCGACCCACACCAGTCGACTAACACCCAGGTACCTATTTGCTGCTAGGTGAACAGGACAACAGGTGTAAGGAAACGTGTCGAAATGTTTCCACCCGCCGGGAATCGAACCCGGGCCCTCCGTGTGTGAAGCGGGAGCTTTAGCCACCAGGCCACCGGGCCACCTAGAAACTAATAAACATAATGAACTTAAGAGTTTACAATGTATTAAGTTTTTAATGAACTATAGTATTAGGTATGTATAAAGCTATTAACACAAAATTATAAGACTATGACTTGTTATTGCACTAAAGCTAACATAAGTTGATTACAATAGTTTTTTTATTTAAAAAACACATTACACAGGTTCATGGACAACAATAGCATGAACAGTTATAAAGGATATCTAAGCTCAACTCCATGTTCTAATCCCCACACAGAAATATACAAAAGGAACACATACTACAAATGGCTATATTATACACCCCCCAACTTATCCCACCTGGATACACAACATCGTGAAATATTCTACAAACAAAAGACAGCCCACACCTGAACATGCAGGTGGCTTCATCCATTCCTTATAACATCCTGGTTGTGCAAAAGACATAATAAGCCTTACCACAGTGTGCATTTATGTACAACATAATAGACAACTTTGAATACAAAGAAAAATATGTTGCAAAACCGCAAACTGTGACTGGGTATTTTATTTCCCATGTTATTTTAAAACAAGTTAGTACAGTTTGTAAAAAAAATATACATAAAATCTCACCAACACGATGAGATTCAGTACATCCTACCACTATCTATTCACGCCTCCGATTACATTATCAGGTGTGCAACCAAAACCTTATCACCCTACTCTAAAAGATATCAATGTTCGTACCTCCTCACAGTCATATCAGGTACAACCAACCAATAAACTTCTGAACAACAATGCAGCTACCTGCTGCCACATTTCTAGAAACATCCCCCCGAAGGACGTCAGGCCCCAAATGCCTTATAACACAGGCACATATACATATATATAATATGAATGACCTGTCCACATGATCTCGTCAGATGTCAATGAGCCTCGTCTCCTATAATCCCTCACACGCTGCACACGCCTGCCTAAACAGGACACATGTGCAAAACAGACTCAGAACAATGCCAGCAACGTGTCTTGCCCTCATCACTTACAATACATCAAAGTCCACTGCAAAACCAACCTATAAGGGCTCTCAGGCCCCAGTACCCTCAGTAAATACCACCACCTATCATACCAGCATGCACTTCATTCTCTAAGGTTGACAATCTCTGCTTATGCCAGGCTGTTGAAAAGAGACAGGACCGCTCGGACAAGGAGCGGTTAGTTTCAAAGGTATCAGCCAACCTGGCTGCCTCCAATGCAATGGTTAAGTCACGATCCTGCAGAAAGACGAACCTCTGGTCCCACAGACTCCAGCAGGCTGTCAATCAGAATAAACTACACAAGATCATCGAAGGTAGCAACACCACTTGCTTTATACCAGATGGTAAAAGCTTTGGTCTGCTGTCGCACAAAATCAACCAGGGATTGACCAAGCTGTCGTCTGCCTAGCTTAAAAAGCTTCCGATACTTAGCTGGGATACAAGTATATGCTCCCAACACTGTGGTCTTCACTACTTTATAATCGGAAAAATCAGTGTCATTTAACACTGACGTAAATTCTTGTGCCTTACCAAACAATGCTACGTGAACCAACGATGCCCAATGCTGTTCTGGTCACCTCAAGGCTAGAGCCTGATTTTCGAAAGCTTCGAAAAATTGTTCTGTTTCGGCCTCATTGAAGCGGGGAACAAGCTGTACTGCTTTCTGTGAACTAAAGTCATTTACAGAATGCAAAAACTGCCTCCTTTCTTTTTCTCTATCAAATTCTTCTTTTGCAAATGCTCTGTTCCCTAGTCTGCTCAAGATTGATTTTTGCCAGCTCAAGTGCCAACGCTGCTGACTCACCTTGAGATAACCCTGCTGCACTAGATTGACGATTTTGCTCCGTTGATATATCTTCCTCCTGCGAGAACATAGGAGTTTTGTTCCTAGCTCCCGTACATTGAGGAGTCTGATGTGCCATCTCTTCTTCTCGAAGTTTGTCAGTGATCAGTGAACGCAGTTGCGCAGCTGTGAGAGTGCATTCGTAATCAATGCCAATGATGGAACGAGCAATTTGCCAACAACGCTGTAGGGACAATTTAGGTAGGTTAAACAAAGTATATGTTGACACCAGACGTCTGACTCGCCTAGGTGGCATACCCCAATGTATAAGTTATTTGCTATGCACAGTACAATTGCAGAATACCCCAATGTAACACGTTATTTGCAGAACACGCTTAGCTATGGACAGTACGATTGCAGAATACTCATACAAGGTGGATACACAATAGCAAAGCTGACCGCAAAATCTTCACACCGAACAGGCTAGTAGCGAGCTGTTGAACGATTATACAATAGCAAGGCTGACCATAGCAAAGCAACTGACGCGCAAAGTTTGTAAAGCGTTGGCAAAGCTAAATGCACTTCAGTGGCAAAATCTAAATCTAATCAATGCCAGACAGCAAGCTACACAATGTTCCTGCTTCCAGCTTCACCCTAGGCTCAACCCTTTCTTTAAGTCCAGCTCCAGCTCTCTGACAGGCTACCCATATTACGACCCAGGAGTCCAAATGGCCTGTTATCCTGAGTGTAAAGGGAGCAAAATAAACACAGCAGAAAAACTTTTGACTTATATTATCCTTCACCAATTTAGAACAGAAGTATGTACACTATATACACTATGTACAGCAATATGTATTAGTGCACCCCACGGTAAGCAAGGCAGAATAGAAGCCACTAGAGAGCAGACAGTGCTTCAACCAGCTCTAGAATGGGAATGACAAGGGCAGACAGGAGAGTGGTACCCACATAACCTCTGCAATTGCCAAAACCATCTTCTTATTGGCTGGATCCTGGGTACTGGTTGAACGACGGGGCCCCATCGTAAACCCCTCCGTCACCTGGTTCACTGGTTGGGGAAGATAGCCTGTAAATGAGGGTGTGTACATGCGCCAAATAAAGGTTACGTACTCTTTGCATGCCAAAAGGACCTTCAACCATTCCCAGTAGTTTAGGTGCCTTATAGCACTTGTGTGTGCCGTGAATGTTCTTTGTACACTCTCCAGGTCTGCAATGTTGCCAGCCTTGAAGGAGGCTGTTAGTGTACAGCAGTATTCCAGCCTGGAGAGCACAAGCGATTTGAAGAAAATCATCCTGAGCTTGGTGTCCCTAGTTTTGAAGGTTCTCATTATCCATCCTATCATTTTCCTAGCTGACGAGGTAGATACATTGTTATGGTCTTTGAAGGCGAGATTCTCTGACATTATCACTCCCAGGTCCTTCACATTACTTTTCCACTATATTGTATGGTTAGAATTTGTGGTATACCCTGACACATTTTTAATTTCAAGTTTTCCATATCTGAGTAGTTGAAATTTCTCCTCACTGAACTTCATATTGTTTTGAGTGGCCCATTCGAAGATTTGGTTGATGTTCGCTTGGAGTCTCACAGTGTCTTCGATGGAGGTCACTGCCATGGTGATCCGGGTGTCATCCGCAAAGGATGATGACACCCAGATCAGAAATGAGGATGAGGAATAAGATGGGAGTGAGTACTGTGCCTTGTGAAACAGAGCTTTTTACCATGGCTGCCTGGGACTTACTCTGGAACTTTACTCTGTGTTCTATTTGTCAGGCAGTTTATTACAAGCAGAAGTGTTTTACTGTTTTTACCAGTAACGACAGAAGAGTATTTTCTCCTTGGAAAAGGATTATTCTCCCTTATTCGTAATAATGTTTATATAAATTAACTTTCCTTCATTTTTTTTCTATTATATTGTTAACACCAGGAAATCAAAACTTCATCAAAACTTATTTTAATTTAATTGAAGTATTAATACTTATTTTTAGTTAAGTATAATAGGTATATGATCTAATTATACACTGTCTGAGCTTCTTGAAGTTTTAAGTAATACATGACCTTACACACAGTAAACAATCTGCTTTAGTGAAAAATAAGAAAGACATTACAATATACATGTTACTCTAGCACAGATGTGGTATCATTTAAGAGAGTCTTTTCTAAGACATAATATACTGGGCATATTCTTGCTCCTGTAAGTTATAGGTAGACACTGTAGACTGAGTCTTGAACAAAAATTAATACAGCTGGCTTCTTAAAAACCCATGTAGGCTAAGTAGAAGTACCAGAGCATAGAAGTTTTCTTGGCGCAGTCAAGAGAGACACTGTTTAAACAAACCCTCATGAACCACAGGTCGCGTCGGGTCACGTGATATACTTATGGCGCCAACTTGTGACGTCACAAGCAGACATACTCTCGAACTGCACCATGATAATTATGTATACTTACACACAAACATATGATGAAGGATGAATATAATAATAGTACAACGATCCAGTAGCTTCGTTTTAGTTAATAACGAAGTTACTAGCATGGTAGTTGTGGAAAATTGCATTTATCTGAATGTAACTAATTATGTACATAACAGTAAATGATAACAAAGATAATTGTTATTTATCAATGTTACATAGACAAGTGGGAATTTGGGACACCTAGGTTGCAAAAAATGTCCCCCTTCGATACCTACCACTGTCATAACCACAAGTTGCTCTGGACCTATTAATTAAATGAAATATACATACACCAGGAATACTGGTAAATATATAAATTTGTGGACTGTATATTAAATTAAAAAAATGATTATATATAAATACACATATACATAACAGAAGGAAAATATATCTTAATATCACTCACCAATTTGACTGGATATTAAGTTGTATCATACTCAGAAAAACTTCACTAACTAAATTTATGAAAATAATGCTGGCCAGAATTACACACAAATCTAGAGAGCTTATCTGAGGTTCCTGGAGCTGTCTTGTCCAGTCGTCTGATATCTCAAGTTATGCAGGAATGCACATCCACCAATTTTGCCTCCTATTTGAGAGGTGTCAACACAATTTTAACCTTTAGAGCACGAAAAATTCTTCCCATTACACCAACGTTTGTACAACATTCAAAACCAAGATGGCGAGTCTCGTCTGCACAGACGCAGGCTTTCCGTTTTCTATGACATAAATATTATTAAATACAGTATGGCCATCTATTTACATATAAATACTGAATTTCTGGAAAATATATACAGTATTTTCAACAGTAGTATTATCAAAGTGATGAATGACATACGAGTTATCGTAACACCCCACCCCCCAAGAGTGGGTTCTCTAAGCAATTTCTTTGCTTGTCACATAAGTCTCTTCGAGAGAGTCTGGAGATGAAGTAACTGCAGAATCGACTGCAGATAATCTTCACCGCCGCTCACACGTCCCGAAGGCTTAGCAATGATAATTTCCATCTCCTCACCTCTGTTCAAAATAGAGTATTATCAATACTATAACATGACAAAGTTTAAAAAAATTATACCTACAAATTTTAGGGGCGAGAAAGAGTATCGGCAATGACATTGTCGGGACCTTTCATGTGGGATATCACAAATGCATAAGGCTGAATCCTAGTGCCCATCTTAAGATTCGAACATTTTTGGACTTCATCGTGTTAATGAAAGTCAAGGGATTACGATCTGAATAATTTGCAATTTTATGGGGTGACGTGCCTAAGTACACGTCAAAATGTTCCAGGGCAACTACAAGGGCTAATTCTTCTTTCTCAACTGTAGAATAATTGTGTTGGTGAAGCTTTAACTTTGAGGAAAAGTAACAGATAGGGTAAAGAATATCATTACTTGAAGAGTTTTGAAGTAGCACTGTCCCTAGGGCATAGCTGCTAACATCTATGTGCAAGGTAAATGGTTTATTAAAGTCAGGACTTTGTAAAATGGAAGCAGAGGACAGTGTTTTACTGTTTTTACCAGTAACAAGAGAAGAGTATTTTCTCCTTGGAAAAGGTCAATTCTCCCTTATTCATAATAATGTTTATATAAATTAACTTTCCTGATTTTTCTTTCAATTATATTGTTAACACCAGGAAATCAAAACTTCATCGAAACTTATTTTGATTTAATTGAAATAATAATACTTATCTTTAGTTAAGCATAATATGTATATGATCTAATTATACACTGTTTGGGCTTCAAGTTTTAAGTAATACATGACCTTATACATAATAAACATAATCTGCTTTAGTGAAAAATAAGAAAGACATTACAATATACATGTTACTCTAGCACAGATGTGGTATCACTTATTGAGTCTTTGCTAAGACATAATATACTGGGCATATTCTTGCTCCTGTGAGTTATAGGCAGACACTGTAGACTGAGTCTTGAACAAAAATGAATACAACTGGCTTCTTAAACACCCATATAGGCTAAGTAGAAGTACCAGAGTATAGAAGTTTTCTTGGCGCAGTCAAGAGAGACCAACTTTTAACATTATTCCTTCATCCCGCATTTTGTGTGCTATTACACCATGGTCACACTTGTCGAAAGCTTTTGCAAAGTCTGTGTATACTACATCTCTATTTTGTTTATCCTCTACAGCATCCAGGACCTTGTCATAGTTGTCCAGTAGCTGGGACAGGCAGGAGCGACCTACTCTAAACTCATGTTGCCCTGAGTTAACTGATGGGTATCTAGGTGGTCGACTGTCTTGTTTCTTAGAACCCTCTCAAAGATTTTTCATGATAGTGCTATCAGCATGTAGTTCTTTGCAATTGCTTTACTGCCACCTTTGTGGAGTGGGGCTATGTCTGTTGTTTTTAGTGTGTGGGATGACCCCTGTGTCCATGCTCCCTCCCCATAAAATGCTGAAGGCATACAATAGGGACTTCTTGCAGTCTTGATGAACATGGAATTCCACAAGTCTGTGCCTGGGGAAGAGTGCATGGGCATGTCACTAATTGCCTCTTCAAAATCTTGTGGAGTTATAATAATATCCGAGAGTTTTGGGATGACCAAATTTTGGGCGCCTGGATATCCACCACAAAGCATATCTCCTTTGGCCACCACCCCCAGAACCCGAAAGGCAGCCTCCAGAGATACACCCGTTGACCGAAAGACACCCAAATCCACCCTTCGGGAGACTGGAGAGGGATCAGGACATCCCCAGGCGATCCAGATTCCACGGCAAACTACACCACCGCAAAGAGCCTCAACGGAATGGGATGGACTCCATACCTAGGAGCCAGCATGCCTGTGTGAAGGATCCCAAAGGCCAAAAAGAGGAAGGGAATCAGGGAGGGACGGGGAGGAGGAGGAAAGGGAAAAGGGAGGATGGGATAGGGTAGGGGGCATTGGGGGGTAATTACCTTCGTTCTGAGAAAGGAGACCAACAGGTCTAATTCCTCAGACCAAGAGTCTCTTCATCATGTACCTTTGAAAAGGTACAGTCAAAACAGGCCTAGAAACCTGACCGTATCACGTTCAGGGATACGTGAGCCATAGAGGTACAATGATCAGAAATAACAGAATGTCTAGTGAAAGTAATTTGGTGAGTTTTAGTACTGGAAAATTTAAACCCTTGTGTGGTGGCTCAACTGGAAACACAGTTGACCGCATGCTGGAGAGAAACTGCAATGAGGTGACAGCACCTGCACAAGCTATAGCGAAATCATCAACATAGTGATGACCAAATATTGGATCGATGAAGAAAGACCAAATCATTTATAGCAAAGAGAAAAAGTGTTGTGCTCAGAACACATCCCTGGGGGACACCTTCAGCTTGGACAAAGTCCGAGGAGAGCATATTAACCCGAACACAGAAATGTCCATCAGTTAAGGAGTGGGCTTGGGCCAAAATGTTATACCTCCAAGTTGTCATATGCCTTCTCATGGTCAAAAAATATGGCAATAAGTGAGTGGTTATTTGCAAAGGCATTACCAACATGTGTATCCAAGCGTAGGGAAGGGTCAATGGTAGAACGGCCCTTACGTAAGCCATACTGACTAGTGGAGAGATTGTTGTGTCTCTCTAAATATATTAAACGTCGATTTACCAAACGTTTCATCACTTTGCAAACTGCACTGGTAAGAGCAATGGGACTATAGTGGGAGACATCATGTCCTGTAGTACCCGGTTTGCAGAAAGGGAGAACAATGGCAGATTTCCACAGCTGGGGAAGACCTCCTTGTGACCAAATGAGATTGAAAAGTTTTAAGAGGACTGCAAGGGCTGACTGATGTAAATGTTGTAACATCCGAATATGAATGTCTTCAGGCCCAGCTGTCAATGATCGGAAAGCTGAGAGTGTCGCCTCCAGTTCCTGAAGTGTAAAAGGCACATTATAAGATTCTTATTTGAGAGAAGAAAAGTCTAAGGGCGCTCCAGACTGCACTCATAGAGGAAGCAGAGGTGATGGTGGAAACATAATCTCATCAGCAAGTGCGTTTAGCATCATGGATGACACGGTGAGCAACTGCTCGCTTCTGCTTACAATAAATAAGTCTCTCTGTGGTTCTACTGTACCAGTACCTGCCCCATGCAGCGAGTTTCAAACGTACTGCCTGAGCACAAGCAGGAGACCACCAAGGCATGCACTTCTGAGAATGCCTGCCCAAGGTTTGGGGTATAGAATGAGAAGCTGAGGTTAAAACCGAGGTCGAGGTATACAAGCTCATCAGTGGAGGACAAAGAATCTCACTAAAAGCAGTTAGTTGCTAGTAAAGGTCTCAATTTGCCTGATCAAATTGCCAGCGTGGACTACGAAGAGGTGGTGAATATGAAGGAGAAGTAAGAATGATTGGAAAATGATCACTGTCATATAAGTCCAGGAGAACAGACCAGGTGAAGTCTAGTGCAGTGGAGGAAGTGCAGACCAGGAGATCAATGCAAGAGAGAGTATGAGTACGAGGATCAAAATGGGTGGGAGTACTTGTATTTAAAACAGGAGGAGGTGAGAAGCAAGAAAAGCCTTGAATTGAATGCCACAGGAATCACAGTGTGTTACAAAAAACACGATTTCTAAAAAGCTTAGAGATCTCCAGTGAATACTAGAAAGGACTGCCCTTCTAGCATCCAGCCTGTTCCTGGGTTTTCGTAACAATTAGTCAGTATCCTTGTCCAATTATCCATTAGAATTCGATACGAATTAATAGTGCTTCAGGATTACAACTGGTAGGATACTAACTAGAGAAAATAAAATATAATAAATTTATTAAGTATAGTCTAGATGTATATTATCAAATTAAATTAAATTAATCAATTCAAACAAATTAATAATAATAACTTCTCTCGTGTACAATAGTATTGTGCTGAAAACACATATCACATATTTATGTCTTAAGTACTGTCTGGTACATTAATATTTAATACGACATACAAATAAGTTTGTATGTGTGTAAGTGCTCTAAGTAGTTCGCTATGTCTCACGACTCAACTAGACTTAAACAAGTGACTGACAAAGTCATCAAATAAACTAACTTCTTGACCAACTGGCAATCAGAACTGTCTGCTTGAACAACAAAAAGAATGCTAAGCCCAATAGCAATATAACAAGCAACTGCGACACAGAATCAGGAACAAGGAGATAATATAACGACACTAAGTAGGGACCATCAGCAGATCCTCCATAAAAGTCACAAAGCTCCCATACTACTGAATCTAAGTTCAGTATAAGAAAATCCCCGACTGTGTCAGTACACAGATACCAGTACAAATTAGGTCAGAAGCTACAGCTCAGGACCTGAGTTGCTCAGAGTGTCTAAGCGACACACAACCTCAGTATGTCAAAAATCGCTAAGTCTATACGATGTTTTGTGAACAGAGTCCCATAGAACCTACAACAATAACGAGACAGAGATGATCTTCCAACAAGGGACAATAAGGGAGATTTAGGCACGTCTTGTCAAGAATACGTCCAACCACCAAGAGAGTCTAGACCAGACTGAATACTTCAGGCGAGGTGTGTACCCCCACCCCTTGATCACGTGATAGCTCCATGGACAGTTACTGCCCAGCAACAGAGAAGCCGGGAGAGTAACGAGCCACCAGCGATAATTACAGTAGTTAGACAATCAAGACTTGAACTATGAGCACATAATAATAATATAAGAAGGTTATATCCTACCTAACAACATAACTAAGTCAAATAATAATATAAAGCAATATACAGTGGACCCCCGCATAACGATGGCATCGCATAGCGATTTTTCCGCATAACGATTACTTTTATCGCAAAATTTTTGCCCCGCATACCGATTAAAAACCCGCATACCGATTTTCGTCCGAGACGCGTCCAATGTGCCCTCACATGTGCCGGCCGTCCCATTGTTTACCAGCCAGCCTCCGCGGTAACATCCAAGCATACACTCGGAATATTTCGTATTATTACAGTGTTTTCGGTGGTGTTTCTGGAAAATAAGTGACCATGGGCCCCAAGAAAGCTTCTAGTGCCAACCCTGTGGTAAAAAGGGTGAGAATTAGTATGGAAATTAAGAAAGATTTTGAAGGGTTTGGGGCTAACCCTGAGAAGCCTATGCCAGTTGTGGAATCCATTGTGCCTACTTCAAAGATTAAGGAAATGTGTGCAGAGTGGTTTGAACTGCAAACCTTTATAGATGAAAATCACCCTGACACAGCTGTTGCAAGCCGTGCTTGTGACTATTTCAATGACAATGTTATGGCCCATTTTAGGAAAGTCTTGAAGAAACGGGAGGTACAGAGCTCTATGGACAGATTTGTTGTGCGACAGAGGTCCAGTGACTCTGAAGCTGGTCCTAGTGGCATTAAAAGAAGAAGGGAAGTAACCCCAGAAAAGGACTTGCTACCTCAAGTCCTAATGGAAGGGGATTCCCCTTCTAAACAGTAAGAAGATAATGCTCTCCCCTCCTCCCATCCCATCAATCATCACCAGATCTTCAATAAAAGTAAGTGTCATGTAATTGTGCATGCCTTTTTCAGTTTGTGTGTATTAAAATTAACATTTCATGTGGTAAAAAAATTTTTTTTTCATACTTTTGGGCGTCTTGCACGGATTAATTTTATTTCCATTATTTCTTATGGGGAAAATTAATTCGCATAACGATTATTTCGCATAACGATGAGCCCTCTTGCACGGATTAAAATCGTTAACCGGGGGTCCACTGTATTTACGATTTAGCTATTATCGCAAATATAAGCAATATAAAATTATATGAAAAGGTAATATACATTATATACATTGTGACCCATTCAGGGGTTGCAACACCCCCCCAACACAGCAAACAGTTGGACTAGGAGTTGCGTTAATGTCTTTCACATTATTACTGATTACTCATGTCACTTTAATAATACAATTTAATATCGAAATCCAGAGTCACTCTTGTGCCAAGCACTTTACATTTCAGTGTCTATATCACTATAAGTTATGCCCCTGGTACTAGGGCAGTACACAGTATCGTATCTCTGCATACTCGTGGTTATGTACATCAGTGTAGAGACAGGATAGTGTAGACAAGCATGACACGTTGAGGCTCGATCATAGTAGAGACTGCATATAAACAATAGTCTTGTGTGATAGACAGGAGACAGCATTCCACTCTTAAGTAGTGGTAGTGGAATGCGAGGAAGTATGGACATTTGCGTATGAGGAAGCTTAAGGTGTGTAGTGAAGGGGGGGGGTCTGCGGCAGGACTGTGTTCCGCCACGCAGTAACATCGCCCACACAACACTACAAACTCATCACTCAGCTTCTGTCTCCTTACACATATATCCCCACTACTGTGAATATATAAATAGATTAATTAGACATGAGTATATATAATTAACATGGGCTAGAGAGATTACGTTACTTTACTGAATTTGACATAGCAAGTAACAAAAGGTATTTGGGCATAAAATTACGTTAATTTAATGTAACTGATAATTATTAAGGACGTGACAGAGCATCAGCAATTACATTACAATGACCACTTATATGTTTTATACTAATACAGTAAGGCTGGATTCTGAGTGCCCACCTCATGATCCTAGCATTTTTACTCTTCATAGTATTTATGTAGGTGAGTGGATTGTGGTCTGAAAAAACGTTAATTTTAAATGGGGAAGTGCCTAAATACACGTCAAAATGTTCCAAGGACACCACAAGAGCTAGAGCCTCTTTCCCAATAGTGGCATAATTTTTCTGGTGTCCTTTGAGCTTAGATGAATAGTAACATATAGGATGGAGAATGTCAGTGGATGTTGACTGTTGGAGCAGCACAGCACCCACTGCATAACCACTCGCATCTATATGTAAAAAGAAGGGAAGATTGAAATTAGGACTCCTCAATACTGGAGCAGAGGAAAGCAAATGTTTCAATCTTTTGAACGAGTCTGAACAATCTCTTAGTCCAGATGAACTGAACTTTGCTGCTAGTGAACACAGTGAGAGGTGTAGGTGGAGATGTGTGTGCTGGCTTGTCTGTCACTTGACACACGTGGCAATGTCGCACATGATCAGCTACTGTTTCCTTCATCTTTGGCCAAGTAAAATGTTTTGCCAGTTTACCGAGTGTCTTCTTGACACCCAAATGTCCTCCAATGGGACTATTATGAGCAAAATCAATGGCTTGTTCATGAAATGTAACTGGTAACACTACGAGATGTTTGACTGTGGTGGAAACACTATCAGCTGACAACTTATATGTATTTTTCTCCATCAGTACACTGTTACTATAATAGTAACAATTATCAAGATCCTTTGCTTCACTCTCAGTAACTGCTATATATCTCAGTCTTTCCAGTGACTGATCAACAAACTGATCCTTGATTAAATCATCATGAGTTAGAAATTTAATGTCAGTTGTGTCGTGACTGACAGGGGGGAGTCAATGTTAATGATCCTGGGCGCAGAGCGTCACTAAACAACATATTCAAGCCCAAATCATTGTCATCCACTAACTCAACAGGAGATAAGGATGGTTGTTGAATCTTTGACATAGCTCTAGTAATTGCGCTGAGAGGAAATAAAATAGGCTTCTCTCTACAAGCTTCAATGGCATAATTATCATCAGTGTTATTATCAATCACAAGTGGTTCTTTACATATACCAGCATGAAGGATATCATTCCCTATCAACAAGTCCACTGACCTGATGGGAAATACACCACTGGATATACCCACTGAAATATAACCAGCATAATAGCTTGTTTCAATGTAAACTTTGTGCAGAGGTACTTTTATAACAGCCCCTCCATAGGCTTCTAACATCTATTTTGCAATAGGTATTATCAGTTATGGGCAGTACATCTTCTCTTAATAACGTGAGATAACTGCCAGTGTCTCTGAAAGTAATTATCTCAGATGTGATTCGTCAAATCCTACTTTACCTCTCGATAAGTAAGGACTCATCGCTGAACGAATCTTTTCGTCAGATACACTTTCTGACGCTAGTCATCTATCCTGAGTAATATTATCTAAATCAGTAGGATCAGAGGTATTACTAGGATTTTGGTGCCTTTGTTGCTCGGAAGAGGATACGACTTATATGGGGGTGCCAGCCGCATGGCTGCTTCTCGTATCTCTTTCTAACTTATAGCAATACTCTCTAGCATGTTCTTTTCTGTTACAATAGGTACATTTAACTTTCTTCTTCTCGATATCAGATTTCCGTCTAA
Organism: Cherax quadricarinatus; assembly: GCF_038502225.1. Taxonomy (NCBI): domain Eukaryota; kingdom Metazoa; phylum Arthropoda; class Malacostraca; order Decapoda; family Parastacidae; genus Cherax; species Cherax quadricarinatus. Next base: position 27,910,849 of record NC_091328.1, read on the forward strand.
CCACAGAGACAGATTCAGGATTGTGGGTTTTTCTGGTAAAGGCATGAGAAGTTACAGTAGCAGGTACAGCAGGCCGGCAATGAGCAGCTGATTTAGGTTGCCAACTTCTAGGACAATTTTTAGTTACCTTGTTTCTCTGTGTTTTAGTACATACAAGTTTGTGAGAAATCTCGTAATTGTCTGCTAATGCTGCAGTTTCCAGAATATCCGAGGTAGTATGATCGATCAGATATTCTTGTATAGCAGACATACAGTTCAACTCTTCGTGAAATAACAACTGAACTAGGCTGTCGTAGTTGTAACATTTAGCAGCTCTAGACCATCTCTCAAATGCAACTTTTTTCTCACGAGCAAACTCTACACAAGTTTGATCTTGCCATCGTTGTAATGTACGAAATGCACGTTGATAACTTACAGGTAACAAATTATATGTCTCTAGAATAGTTTGCTCGACAGCATCATAACTAATGTACTTGGCAAATGATAAAGCAGCAGTACAAGTTTGAGCTCTTCCTGTCAAAGCTGTGTGCAACAAGGTAGCACAGTGCTTACGTGGCCAGTTCATAGCACGTGCCTGGTTCTCAAACACATCAAAATAGGTGTCTAAGTCACTCTCAAAAAACTTAGGAACCATGGATGCAGCTTTCTGCGCATTAAATGTGTCCTGTGATCTATCAGTCTGTCTTCCAAGACGAACATTTTCTCTCTTGAAATCTTCTTCGTTCAATTTCCTCTGTGCCTCTATTTGTGCAGTCTGCAACATAATGAGGCGTTCAAACCTCTCAAACTGTTCCTGAGAGATAGGACCAGTGGGTAATGGAGGAGTAAGGAATCTAACGAATGAGTCTGGACGGTCCTTGGGTCAGGCACCTTGTCCAGCCATCCCTAGAGTCTAGATCTGGTCTAGGATAAGAAGAAACAGGTGTAGCATACACGGTACTAGTATGAGGCTGAGTCATACTACCAGCTATACTCTGTACTATTGTGTCAGTGAGGCAGGAAGGTGTGAGCGAGAACAAAATTTCATTAGGCTCGGACACTTCTGCCTTAGTTGCTCTCTCTTCTATGTCATCAAATAGAGTCATACTTCCTAATTGTGACACTAGGCTTTCTGTATCTGATTCATACTCAGACGTCTCTGTATGAGCAGGAAACAATATATCTTTAATTAATGCTCTGACAGTTTCTGCGGTGTAATTCCTGTTATACATCACACCGAGATATTTGGCTACTCGCCAACATGTCTAAAGTTTTAATGTACTCAACTCGAAGTCAGAGTATCAATTAATTGTTTCACTTTGGCATACATCACGAAAATAAATGTACTATGAGAGAGTGATTATAGGAAACTATAATCCTAATAGGAATTTTAGTGTTGGTTGTCTTAGAGCTAGAGTTCATAAACAGTATTTCCATCTCCTTGGATCAAGAGACTCAGGTACATACATCCACCTGGTATGTTGTACAAGACTAAACTCAAAGTCTTCAGATTAAGAAAGTACTCAAAGTGTTTGAATAACTCTATGGTCAAACTGGACAATTTCTCCAACACCTTGGACCAAGAGCCTCCCAGACAGGCCCCCATTCGTTACAAAAAACACGATTTCTAAAAAGCTTAGAGATCTCCAGTGAATACTAGAAAGGACTGCCCTTCTAGCATCCAGCCTGTTCCTGGGTTTTCGTAACAATTAGTCAGTATCCTTGTCCAATTATCCATTAGAATTCGATAAGAATTAATAGTGCTTCAGGATTACAACTGGTAGGCTACTAACTAGAGAAATTAAAATTTAATAAGTTTATTAAGTATAGTCTAGAGGTATATTATCAAATTAAATTAAATTAATATCAACAAAATAAGAATAATCACTTCTCTCGTGTACAGTATTATTGTGCTGAAAGCACATATCACATATTTATGTCTTAAGTACCATCTGGTACATTAATATTTAATAATACAATATACAAATAAGTTTGTGTGTATGTGTGTAAGTGCTCTAAGTAGTTCGCTATGTCTCATGACTCAACTAGACTTAAACAAGTGACTGACAAAGTCATCAAATAAACTAACTTCTTGACCAACTGGCAATCAGAACAGTCTGCTTGAACAACAAAAAGAATGCTAAGCCCAATAGCAATATAACAAGCAACTGCGACACAGAATCAGGAACAAGGAGATAATATAACGACACTAAGTAGGGACCATCAGCAGATTCTCCACAAAAGTCACAAAGCTCCCATACTACTGAATCTAAGTTCAGCATAAGAAAATCCCCGACTGTGTCAGTACACAGATACCAGTACAAATTAAATCAGAAGCTACAGCTCAAGACCTGAGTTGCTCAGAGCGTCTAAGTGACACACAACCTCAGTACAACGTCGAAAATCACTAAGTCTATACGATGTTCTGTGAACAGAGTCCCACAGAACCTACAACAATAATGCAACAGAGATGATCTTCCAACAAGGGCCAATAAGGGAGATTTAGGCACGTCTTGTCAAGAATACGTCCAACCACCAAGAGAGTCTAGACCAGACTGAATACTTCAGGAGAGGTGTGTACAACCCCCTCGATCACGTGATAGCTCTGTGGACAGTTGCTGCCCAGCAACAGAGAAACTGGCAGAGTAATGAGCCACCAGCAATAATTACAGTAGTCAGACAATCAAGACTTGAACTATGAGCACATAATAATAATATAAGAAGGTTACATCCTACCTAACAACATAACTAAGTCAAATAATAATATAAAGCAATATATTTACGATTTAGCTATTATCGCAAATATAAGCAATATAAAATTATATGAAAAGGTAATATACATTATATACATTGTGACCCATTCAGGGGTTGTAACAGTGAGACCCCCCAGAGGAAATGATGGGCATTAAAATTGCCAAGTAACAGAAGTGGTGGTGGTAAGGATGAAACAAGAAAGGCAACATCCAGGATAGATAATGCCTGAGAAGGAGACACAAAGAACAGATTGTATACCACTTATGCAAGTGGATATGGGCAGCAGTGTAATGCAGCGAAGTATGAACAAATAGCTGATGGTACTGAATATCAGTGCGTAGAAGAAAGGCACTTTCATTAAAGGTCCCATCAGAAAAAGGATCCAAAGAATACAATAAATTATAGCCTGGGATGGGATAGATAACAGCAGTGTGTAATTATTATTATAATAAAAAAGAAGCACTAAACCACAAGGGTTATACAGCACAGCAGAGTGTAATTTTGGTTCCTGTAAGCAAACACTGTTGAGAAATGGCATTACCAGTTAAGTTTAAAGAGTTTGTACTTAACTTAGAAAGACAACTCATCGCCTGCACAGCCGCCCCTGCAGACGAGGTCTTGAGAAGCTGTCGAAGTCATCTCTCAACGGGCTGTAAAGAGTTATAATTTGTAAGATTATAAATTACCCCTAGGGGGTGTTATGTCAGCATATTTCATACACTGATGGCTGACAAACTTACTTGTGTGGACTCAAAAGTCCGCCCCTTACTGCCGACTATAGGTTGATTACAAACTCCTTGCGACTCAAGAACTGCGCAGTCCTCCGTACTACAGGAAATTCGTAACCTACCTTGCTCTTGTAGTGTGAGCTATGGTGTTCTTCAAACCTTCGACAGATATCGGTGACTTGATAGAAGCTGAAGTGTCCTTGGATGTCCACGTCTTCCATAGTCTAGGAAAACGCACACTGGTACACTATGTTCCACAAGATTTGTCTTTATTGTTCACAATCTTATCACTAAAGAAGCTGATCACACTTCTCTTAAGTGATTATTGTGTTTATGAGATACTTTGTTCACACTAACGCACAGATCGTTCTTTGTTGGTTATCCTGGCATCAGTGTCACTCTCAGTAGAGTCAAAAGTAATCTGAAGACGCCACAGCGCCCCATGCCGCCACTGCCCCTTGCACAAAAAAAATGCTGACATAATACTTTTGCTTCCTTGCCACTTCCTCGATGAAGCAAAGCAGAATGTTTGATTCTTGCTGTCTTAAGCATAGACAACAATGTCCACTATCTTTACTATGGTAATAAAGTGGGAGCAGGATTTTCTTTAATTGTCCTGCTAAAGTAAGAGATGTACTGTCTCTTATTAAAATACACTCTGCAACACTGGACTGCAAGGAGCAATGGTCACTTGACCACGTCGCATACTCATATGGCATCTGCGATCAATTACTCACTGTAGCAGTAAACAAGACGCTTGCCCCTTCTGAGAGGGCTGGGCCCCTCAGGGCTGAAAGGGGCTGAAGGGGGCTGATACCCCCCTCCTGGAGAAAATTTCTCCACAAACACCAACAGGGGAAAACTGGGAGAGCAACATCTGAAGCTCACCCTGATTACCCCTCAGGCCGCAGATATTCCACTGTAAATAGGTCATGATTGGCAATGAGAAAGATACCAGAAGTCCGCAGGTAAGGGTACCTACGGACTAGAGGTTAGGCTTGCCGACACTAATAATGCTCTTTTCTGTCACGTCAGAGATCACAGCCATCCTATTGACTGGTCTTCTGCTAAAACTGTCTTCCCTACTTCCACCTTTAAGTTGCCGTCTGGTTGAATCCTCCCTAATACACAACTTTCCTTGTATGAATCTTAGTCCTGGCTTCATCTCTGTAGATGCCTTCTTCTCCTACTACATTGTAAAATGCTCCAAACTTCAGAACACTCATGACCTAAACCGATTCCTCCTTTTTTCTTCTCCCTCTTCCCCTTTCCTCTTTCCCCTTTGGGTTGTCTTTCTTCTGCCCAGTGTATTTGTTCCTTCTTTATTTATTTATTTGTTTTCTTTCCCTCGGTGTTCTTGCTCTTACCCTCTCTGGGCACCTAGCTTCCTTGCAGTGCTCCTCTTTCTTAGTATTTGACTGGTCCATCCTACTCTTACTACCTCCCCACTACTACTTCCTTCCCTCCACTACTAATAGTACCACCACCTGCCTATATATACCCATCCTGACTTTGTAAATGGTCCAAGTCGGACCGAAACGTTGTCGTAAGCTCCTCTCTTCTATGTGTGGGTTATTTGTGTAGAAAGGTTAGAAAAGTCCACATCTGGCGGCAGTTAAAAACGTTCAAGTAGCGAAGGAACGGAGCACTTCGAAGAAGGGAGTTGCGCAGATGGAGGAGAGGAAAGAGAAGGAACAGGAGGAGGATCAGTGTCTATTGATGGTTTAGTCTCTGCAATATATTCTGAGATAGCTTCAAGTGTTTTGGAATTCAAAGACAATGTATGGGAGACAATATTGGAGATGGGAGGAGGAGGGCGAGTAAAGATTGGGACAGTAATGGACTCTACCAAGGTAGGGGGGCACGAATGGGTGGAGGGAACTGTAGTAGTGTGGGAGGGGACAGAACAGGCAGAAACCTGGGAGGGGGCAGAAAAGGAAGAAACTTGGTAGGGGACAGGGGAGGAAGGCACAGCACGAGGAGGAGGGTGAACCTCCACACTTGTAACAGAGCCAGTGAGAAAGGAAGAACTAGGTACAGAACCCGGGAAAGTAAAATGTGGAGGTGGAAGAAGGGAAGGAGGGGTTAAAGGAGAGTTGAGCAATGGGGAATTTTTGGACTTCTGAGAAGTAGAGGGGTGATTGGGAGTAAGTGTTCCACGAGGTCTTTTCGATACCGGGGTTTGTGAAGGGGAACACGAAGAAGTGAGAACAGACTGAGGTGTATTGCTCACTACACTATAATTTGTTCATGATTGTAGCCATGTATAAACGTAAGAAACCATTCTTACAGAATTCATTACCTTTGTAACTTGTGAGCTCATTACCTTTGTACCTAGTTCAGCTATCAAAACTTTGGGGGCCCAGTCCCTGGACCCATTATGTACCTCTGTAATCTGTAAATACCTTTGTAACTTGTCATGATTGTGACCAAACCTACCTGGAATTCATTACCTTTGTAAACTGTGAGTTCATTACCTTTGTAAATTGTGAGTTCATTACCTCTGTAACTTGCTCATCTATCAAAACTTTGGAGTCCAGTCCCTGGACCAATTATGTACTTCTGTAATCTTTTGACTACCGCCCACAGGATGGGTATGGGGTGCATAATAAACATATTAAACTAACTAAAACTGCTGAGGTAAGGACTTCTGAGTCCAGGACAGCAAAAGAATTAAAGACTGGAGTGACTATGGAAGGGGTAACCACAGAGGAGGCTGCAGAAGATGGGACCCCAGAGGTGGGGAGACATTTGGAAACAAGAGAATAAGAAATACGGGGTAGTCTCTCATGGAGGCATAGATGAGAAACTGCCATAGCAAAAGGGAAACCTTCTGCCTCTTTGAGGCAATGGATTTCTTGTTCATTTAAGTAGACTTGGCAATGGTGAGAGTAAGGGTGGGCCTCATGACAATTAAGGTAAGAAATAGGTCAACTATAAGACGTATCAGAATGGTCATCGGCACCACAGACTGGGCATTCGGCTATAGACCTGCAATATTTCTCTGGGTGACCAAATCGCCAGCAATTTCTGCATTGTTGCGGTGTAGGGATCACCGTTTGAACTTGTAAATGATGTCCTGCTATATAAACAAAGTATGGGAGTTCACGGCTGTCGAAAGTTAATCGAGCTACATTGCAAGGGTATTGTCTCCGCCCATGGGCAGTAAGGACATAAGTGTCTACCTTGAGGATTGGGAGATCTTGGAGTTCCAGTTTGTTCGAGAATGCCATTGCCACATGTCTGGAAATTCTGTTGGACAATGGTATGGGGCAGAATGACATTACCACTACAAGAATTAAGGGAATGATGTTTTTGATAGCGACAGGAATAGTATCGATATGTGAAAGAGAAAGATCATGAACTTGGGTAGCATTCTGGACAGTGATGATGCATGTACCACTCTTGAGAGCATGAAAGGATATGTTTCTAACAACATGGTGTAGGAGTGCCTTGCTAATACTATGGTCGGATAGGCAGTAGAGGAAGTCTGTCATAAAGTAAAGAATTTAGTCCATTGTGCATTCTGAAACTGAGTGTGGAAAGGGAGTGCATGATGTGTCAGTCTTTTCTGAGTAGAACGACAAGGCGGCGAAGAAGTATCATTAGGCAATTGTCATGGGCGTTTAGGAGTGGGACCAGAGTTGATCCGATGTGGGACAAGCTGGCGGTTCGAGAATTGCCGCACCATAGAGGGAGAGGGCGGAAGCATATAGTCAAAGGAGAGCGGAGGTCAGACACATCAAAGGAGTCAGTCGAAACCCCTGTACCTGAAGCGGGTGATGAAACAGCACCAGCAAGAGGTACAGGGGCATTAGAAGTGTCTGAAGAGTGGTTAAAAAACAAGGCAGGGTCAGAACAGGGTGCGGTATCAGTAAAGGGCCTGGGGGTAGCAGGTTCATGGAGTGGGTCTGCCATAATTAGGTTACTTCTTTCTTTTTTCCTTTTTTTTTAAAAAAAAGGGGGGGGGGGGGAACTGTGAGGAATAGCTCCTAGGAGGAATGAAAGGGCCGAAAATCTTCCTCTGTGCCCAAGAGGACTGCAGCACCACAAGTAGTGCAGATGCAGCATGGAACCCATGCTGGCATGGTTTACCCATGCCAGTAAACAGCAATCTGGGATAGCAACCTCACATCCGCCGAGCCTCCTTGGTGGACAAAAGAGAGGGCGGCCAGATACCTGCCACAAAGCATACCTCCTTTGGCCACCATCCCCTGAATCCGAAAGTCAGCCTCCAGAGATACACCATCGCCTGAAAGACACCCAAAGCCACTACCCCCCGCGAGACCGGAGAGGGATCGGGACATCTCCAGGTGATCCAAATTCCATGGCAAACTACACCACTGCCAAGAACCTCAATGGAATGGGATGGACCATAGTACCCTTCCCCCTACCTAGGAACTAGATTGCCTGTGGGAAGAATCTCAAAGGCTGAAAATAGGAAAGGAATAGGGAGGAGGAAAGGGAAAAAGGGAGGATGGGATAGGGTAGAGAGGATTGGGGGGTAATTAGGTTTGGTCTGGAGAAGTAGACCAAAGGGTCTAATTCCTCAGACCAAGAGCTTCTTCACCACGCCAAGGAGCCCCCCTTGAAGACGACTAAGTTGCATGCCTACCCATTTCATCTGACTGATAAAGCATCAAAAAACTTATATACCCAGTTAAACAATGGAAAATGTTTTACACTTGAAGTGGCTTTCACAAGCCTCTATATTCATCAGCCTCATCTCTTCCTTGCCTGTAAACTCATTCGTCTTTATCAACTTACGGTGTAGAGTTGGTAGAATTACCGACAATATGTAAAGTAAAAGGACACAAGTGCAACTAATGTGATATTTTTATTGTGGCAACGTTTTGCTCTCCCGGAGCTTTGTCAAGCTGTTACAAACAGTACATTGACTTTGTCAATGGTCCAAGTCGGACCGAAACGTCGTCGTAAGCTTCTCTCTTTTATGTGCAGGTTATTTGTGTATGGACACAGAGGGTACATATAGGCTCAGAGTGAGGTGCAATACTAGTGGTAGTAGTAGTAGTAGTGATATAAGTTGTAGCAGTAGTAGTAGTAATACAATATGTTAGAACAATTAACTCGCACATGAGTAAAAGAATATAAAAGGTATTACAGTACTTGGGTAACATATTTGTCTAACCTACTTTTATGTTACCCAAGTAATAGCTTTTATATCCTTTTACTCATGTGCGAGTTAATTGTTCTAACATATTGTATTACTACTACTACTACCACTTGTATTGCACCTCACTCTGAGCCTATATAAACCCTCTGTGTCCATGTACTGCTTGTAACGGCTTGACAAAGCTCCTGGAGAGCGAAACGTTGTCATAATAAAAATGTCACATTAGTTGCACTTGTGTCCTTTTACTTATGGTGTAAAAGTAGATTTTTCTAGTTCACATAGATGGTCAAGTGCCTCTTTCTTGAGTGGGCCAATATGTCAGTTAAGAGTGTCACAGATGTTAGTTCCTCAGAGCTGAGGACACTATTATGTGTATGACACTGGGAAAACATGACGGTTAATAATAATAATAATTATAATATAATATTTTTATTTCAAGTACATGTACAAGATATACAGGCCTAACTGATATGTGATATACTACTATAGAAAACTGTGTGTTTTGAAGAGCATTTTGGGCAAATTACATCAATTTTGTCCCAGGATGCGACCTACACCAGTTGACTAACACCCAGGAACTCATTTTTATTGATGGGTGAACACTGACAACCGGTGTATGGAAACATGCCCAATGTTTCCATACAGTGCTGAGGACACTATATGTATGACACTGGGAGATGTCAGTTAATAGGTGCTACAGGTGTTAGTTACAGTGCTGAGGTCACTATGTGCATTAACTATTGTACTCCTATATTATTTACACAAATATAATGGAGTGCTCAACTTTTTACACACTTAGCGAATGTTAACTGGTAAATATTGTATGAGTGCTCATTTTGTAAATTGTTGTGGTGAAACCTAACATAGCCAATGTGTAAACAAGGACCTTATTCTCAAGCTATAAAAAGGTAAATTTTACAACTCAGCATTAGTCGTGCTTCTGAATTCCACTCGTCTCCTTTACCAAGCTAAGGAATAAAAGTGAATCTGCAAGACTGTATATACCTAGAGAGGGTTTTGGGGGTCAACGCCCATGCAGCCCAGTGTATGACCAGGTCTTGTGGTGAACCAGGGCCTGATTTACCAAGCTGCTACTGTTGGCCAGAGGTAAACCGAAGAAAAGAGTTTATTTGGATCTTTAAACCCGATTAGCCATCCAGGACAATCCAAGGAAGTGAGTGTATCATCGAGGGACTATATGTCTGATTTCCAGTGGGGGTCCTCAATCTTGTCCCCTAAGCTACGACCCACACCAATTGACTAACACCCAGGTACCTACCTGCTTGCTAGGTGAACAGGACAATAAGTGTAAGGAAACATGCCCAATGTTTTTACCCTTCCCAAGGATCGAACCATGGACACTCAGCCTGTGAAGCAAAAGCATTGCCAAGGGGATTCTATACTGAATGAACACTCATGTGTTGTATTAAATGTGATTTCTGTGCAAAATCTTTTAAGCACTCTGAACACTTAAATGGTTTTTCTTGTGAATGAATTCTCAAGTGTCTTATTAGATTTCCTTTCAGTGAAAAGTTTTTTAAACACTCTGAACACTGATATGGTTTTTCTTGAGAATGAACTGTCATGTGTTGTATTAGATGTGATTTACATGAAAAGTCTTTCAAACACTCTGAACACTGAAATGGTTTTTCTTGTGAATGAACTCTCATGTGTTGTGAAAGATATGATTTTTGTGAAAAGCCTTTTAAACACTCTGAACACTGATATGGTTTTTCTTGTGAATGAATTCTGATATGTTTCATTAGACTTGATTTACATGAAAAGTCTTTTAAACACACTGAACACTGACAAGGTTTTTCTAGTGAATGAACTCTCATATGGCTTATAAAATATTTTTTTAAAGCAAAGTTTTTTAAACACTCGGAACACTGGTATGGTTTTTCTTGTGAATGAATTGTCATGTGTTGCATAAGAGTTGATTTTTGTGAAAAGCTTTTTATACACTCTGAACACTGGTATGGTTTTTCTTGAGAATGAACTGTCATGTGTCGTATTAGAAATGATTTTCTTGAAAAGTTTTTTAGACACTCGGAACACTGATATGGTTTTTCTTGTGAATGAATTTTTGTGTGTCGTATTAGATGTGATTTTCTTGAAAAGTTTTTTAAACACTCAGAACACTGATATGGTTTTTCTTGTGAATGAACTATCATGTGTGATGTTAGACTTGATTTACATGTAAAGTTTTTTAAACATTCTGAACACTGGTATAAATTTTCTGATGAATGAACTCTCATGTGCCGTATAAGACTTGATTTACATGAAAAGTCTTTTAGACACTCAGAACACTGATATGGTTTTTCTTGTAAATGAAGTCTCACATGTTGTACAAGATATTTTTTTGTAACAAAGTTTTTTAAACACACTGAACACTCATGTGTGTTGTTTATATTAGGAACTTTCATGGGCTGCATTATGTTACCTAACTGAGAAGTCACTTAGATAATGAGTACTGATATTACTTTTTTTGCTTATTAAACTCTTGCACATCATCCAAAATTTCTAAAAAAAGAATATTGTGGAAAAGATCATTTAAACACATTGTGTTCATATAACTCATTATTATCTCTTGTTTATTGTTAAAATTACCTAATGTTTAAAAAAATTATTAAAAACTTTAGAGAATATAATTTAATTTTAAATTAAGCATTATTTACTGACTTATATTGTAAATGAGAGAATAAAAACAGTTTTTTTTTGCAATTAATGTTCAGACTTAATACAAATTCTAAGCACAATGAATAATGAGCAATCCAATGACAAAATTCTAAATAATTCATGGAATATATTAGTATTAGTATTTTATAAACTTTATATGAACTGCAATTAAGTAATTAGCATTTTCTTAAGTAATTTTGTTATCTGCTATTGTTTGTATGACTAAAATTAGTACACTGCATCAACGTGAATGTATATAATAACAACAGTGCAGAGCATCAACATGAGTGTATACAATAACAACAGCACACACTCTCTTAAACTCTGCATATTATACATCACAGCAGTGTTCACAACAATGTTTAATTCATACAGTCCACAAATTTGTTGAGCAGCAAATATTGGTCTAGACATATGAGAATGGGTTCATGTGGTGAGTGCACAGCATAAAAATAATTCTACCACACAGGGCATGACAGTAACAGCTAACCTTTAACTCTGTGTTTTAATTAAAATAATTTTGGGAAACTGTTAACATGATATAACATATTCAGTTGCCTTCGTTATTACTTCTGCAAAATGGTTAATAAAATACTGATATTTTTAGACAAAAAAATTACAAAATAAATTTACACAGTTTATTAAGACTCTACGCTTACGTTTAATAACAATACTAAATATTTACATATGCTAGGAAGCTGTCAAGATGTAATTGGTTTTAGAGCAAAAGATATTGATAATACATGTACAGTGTTATATTAACATAAGTACAGTATTTCTCCCTGGGGAAGTGGAATAGAATTCTTCCTCTGTAAGTCATGCGTGCCATAAGAGGCGACTAAAATGCCGGGAGCAATGGACTAGCAACCTCTTCTCCTGAATACATAACTAAATTTAAAAAGAGGAACTTTTGTTTTTCTTTTTTGGGCCCACCTGCCTTGGTGGGATATGGTCAGTTCGTTGAAAGAAGAACTACATTATTATAATAAGAGAGCTAACGTTCACTGGTTGTTGAAGATGTAGTTGCGATTGTCAGAATAATTAGGTGAGCTTCAAGTCTGGACCATTGTTCACACAGTTTCTGCAGTATATCTGCCACTTACAACACTTTCATATTACTGGATGATGACATTAAGTATAATTCTTTTTTGTTGAGATGATTAACTGCAAAAGGAAGGAATACACATTAATCAACAATTGTAAATGTAATATTCATAATTTTATTAAAGATGTAATTTGTTCTCAACTGGTTTTCAACCAAATGTATAGATGTTGTGCAAGAAAGGTATAAGGTATACAATAATGACAAGATGAAAGTTAAGACACATCTAACTGAGATAATTACTTTCAGAGACACTTGCAGTTATCTCACCTTATTAAGAAAAGATGTACTGACCATAACTGATGATACCTATACCAAGATAGATGTATTGTTAGAAGCCTATGGTGGGGCTGTTATAAAGCACCTCTGCACAAAGTTTACATTGAAACAAGCTATTATACTGGTTATATTTCAGTAGGTATATCAAGTGGTGTATTTCCCATCAGGTCAGTGGACTTGTTGATAGGGAATGATATCCTTCATGCTGGTATATGTAAGGAACCACTTGTGATTGATAATACCACTGATGATAATTAGGCTATTGAAGCTTGTAGAGAGAAGCCTATTTTATTTCCTCTCAGCGCAATTACTAGAGCTATGTCAAAGATACAACAACCATCCTTGTCTCTTGTTGAGTTAGTGGATGACAATGATTTGGGCTTGAATATGTTGTTCAGTGATGCTCTGCACCCAGGATCATTAACACTGACTTCCCCATGTCATCAACCTAGTCAGGACACAACTGACGTTAAATTTCTAACTCATGATGATTTAATGAAGGATCAGTTTGTTGATCAGTCACTGGAAAGACTGAGAGATATAGCAGTTACTGAGAGTTAAGCAAAGGATCTCGATAATTGTTACTATTATAGTAATGGTGTACTGATGGAGAAAAATACATTTAAGTTGTCAGCTGATAGTGTTTCCACCACAGTCAAGCATCTCACAGTGTTACCAGTTACATTTCGTGAACAAGCCATTGATTTTGCTCACAATAGTCCCATTGGAGGACATATGGGTGTCAAGAAGACACTCGTTAAACTGGCAAAAAATGCAAAAGCTATTCATGTGCGACGTTGCCACACGTGTCAAGTGACAGGCAAGCCAGCACACACACCTCCACCTACACCTCTTAGTAAACGTTCTCAAGAAATATCTGCTTTTACTGTTCAAGATGGATTGTTTAACTACCTCGTCACCCCCTTCAGCTTATGTAACGCGGCTTCTTCATTCCAATGTATAATGAATGAGTTAACCCACAACTTCGACGGAGTAGAAGCCTACCTTGACGACTTAGTGGTGTACAGTGACGAGTGGGAACAACACTTGACGCGTATCAGAGTATTGTTTGAGAGACTGGCGCACTACAGCTTCACTGTTAACTTAGCTAAATGTAGTTTTGGTCAAGCCAAGATTACCTATCTAGGCTTTTGTATCGGCCAAGGTGAGGTTGCTCCTATTGAGGCTAAGGTTCGTGCTATTTCTGCATTTCCAGTGCCACAAGATAGGAAGGAAATACAGTGGACCCCCGGTTAACGATTTTAATCCGTGCAAGAGGGCTCATCGTTATGCGAAATAATCGTTATGCGAATGAATTTTCCCCATAAGAAATAATGGAAATAAAATTAATCCGTGCAAGACGCCCAAAAGTATGAAAAAAATTTTTTTTTACCACATGAAATGTTAATTTTAATACACACAAACTGAAAAAGGCATGCACAATTACATGACACTTACTTTTATTGAAGATCTGGTGATGATTGATGGGATGGGAGGAGGGGAGAGCATTATCTTCTTACTGTTTAGAAGGGGAATCCCCTTCCATTAGGACTTGAGGTAGCAAGTCCTTTTCTGGGGTTACTTCCCTTCTTCTTTTAATGCCACTAGGACCAGCTTGAGAGTCACTGGACCTCTGTCGCACAACAAATCTGTCCATAGAGCTCTGTACCTCCCGTTCCTTCAAGACTTTCCTAAAATGGGCCATAACATTGTCATTGAAATAGTCACCAGCACGGCTTGCAACAGCTGTGTCAGGGTGATTTTCATCTATAAAGGTTTGCAGTTCAACCCACTGTGCACACATTTCCTTAATCTTTGAAGTAGGCACAATGGATTCCACAACTGGCATAGGCTTCTCAGGGTTAGCCCCAAACCCTTCAAAATCTTTCTTAATTTCCATACTAATTCTCACCCTTTTTACCACAGGGTTGGCACTAGAAGCTTTCTTGGGGCTCATGGTCACTTATTTTCCAGAAACAGCACCGAAAACACTGTAATAATACGAAATATTCCGAGTGTATGCTTGGATGTTACCGCGGAGGCTGGCTGGTAAACAATGGGACGGCCGGCACATGTGAGGGCACATTGGACGCGTCTCGGACGAAAATCGGTAAGCGGGTTTTTAATCGGTATGCGCGGCAAAAATTTTGCGATAAAAGTAATCGGTATGCGGAAAAATCGCTATGTGATGCCATCGTTATGCGGGGGTCCACTGTACAGAGATTCCTGGGCATGGCAGGATATTATTGCAGGTTCTGTCCAAACTTTTCTCAGATTGCTGCTCCTCTCACTGAGCTTACTAGTAGCAAAGTTCAGTTCATCTGGACTAGAGATTGTTCAGACTTGTTCAAAAGGTTGAAGCGTTTGCTCTCCTCTGCTCCTGTATTGAGGAGTCCTAATTTCAATCTTCCTTTCTTTTTACATATAGATGCGAGTGGTTATGCAGTGGGTGCTGTGCTGCTCCAACAGTCAACATCCACTGACATTCTCCATCCTATATGTTACTATTCATCTAAGCTCAAACGACACCAGAAAAACTATGCCACTGTTGAGAAAGAGGCTCTAGCTCTTGTGGTGTCCTTGGAACATTTTGACGTGTATTTGGGCACTTCCCCATTTAAAATTAACATTTTTCCAGACCACAATCCACTCACCTATATAAACACAATGAAGAGTAAAAATGATAGGATCATAAGGTGGGCTCTCAGAATCCAGCCTTACTCTATTAGTATCCAACATATCAGTGGTCATTGTAATGTAATTACTGACGCTTTGTCACGTCCTTAATTATCATAGTTACATTAAATTAACGTAATTTTATGCCCAAATACCTTTTGTTACTTGCTACGTCAAATTCAGTAAAGTAACATAATCTCTCCAGCCCATGTAAACTATGTATACTCATATCTAATTAATCCATTTATATATTCACAGTAGTGGTGATATATGTTGGTGTGAGGAGGAGACAGTTGGAGACAGAAGCTGAGTGTTGAGTGTGTAGTGTTGTGTGGGCAATATTACCGAGTGGCGGAACAGTTCTGCCGCAGACCCCCCCCCCTTCACTACACACCTTAAGTTTTCTCATATGCAGATGTCCATACTGCCTCGCATTCCACTACCACTACTTAAGAGTGAAATGCCGTCTCCTGTCTATCGCACAAGACTGTTGTTCATATGCAGTCTCCACTACTATGATCGAGCCTCAACATGTCATGCTTGTCTACGTTATCCTGTCTCTACACTGATGTACAAACCACAAGTATGCAGAGATATGATACTGTGTACTGCCCTAGTACAAGAGGCATAACTTATAGTGAAACAGATGCTTTAAAATGTAAAAAGTGCTTGGCACAAGTGTGACTCTTAATTTTATAATGAATTGTATTATTAAAGTGACACGAGTTATAAGAGTAATTATGTGAAAGACATTAACGCAACTCCTAGTGCGACCGTTTGTCGTGCTGGGGGGGTATTGCGACCCCTGAATGGGTCACAATGCATATAATGTATATTACCTGTTCATATAATTTTATATTGCTTATATTTGCGATAATAGCTAAATCATAAATATTTTGCTTTATATTATTATTTGACTTAGTTATGCTATTAGGTAGGATGTAACATGTATATATATATATTATTCAGTGCTCATAGTTCAAGTCTTGATTGTCTAACTACTGTAATTATCGCTCATTGCTCGTTTCTTTGCCGGCTTCTCGGTGCTGCTGGGTAGCAGCAGCACGGAGTCACGTGATCAAAGGGGGGTGTTCACACCTCGCCTGGAGTAGTCTGCCTGGGCTGCGCTCTCTCTTGTTGGTTGGACGTTCTCCTGGCAAGACACCCCACATGCCTGTCTCTTGTGGGCCCTTGTTGGAAGATCGTCTCTGTCATTTTCTTGTTGTTGGTTCTGTGGAACTTTGTTCATAGAACATTGTCTAGACTTAGTGATTTTCGACGTTGTACTGAGGTTGTGTGTCGCATAGACACTCTGAGAAACTCAGGTCCTGAGCTGTAGCTTCTGACCTAACTTGTACTGGTACCTGTGCACTGTCACAGTCGGGGATTTTCTAATGCTGAAATTAGATTCAGTAGTATGGGAGTTTTGTGATTTTTGTGGAGGATCTGCAGATGGTCCCTACTTAGTGTCGTTATATTATCTCCTTGTTCCTGATTCTGTGTCACTTTTGCTTGTTATATTGCTGTTCGGCTTATCAGTCATTTTATTGTTCAAGCAAGCTGTTCTGATTGCCAGGTTGGTCAAGAAGTTAGTTGATGTGAGGACTTTGTCAGTCACTGGTTTAAGTCTAGTCGAGTCATGAGACATAGCGAACTACTTAGAGCACTTACACACATACACACAAACTTATTTGTATATATATGTATTATTAAATGTTAATGTACCAGACGGTACTTATGACATATAAATGTGATATGTGCCTTCAGCACAATACTACTGTACACGAGAGAAGTGATTATTTCGATTATGTTCATTACATTAATTTAATTTGATAATATACGCCTAGACAATTTTATTATTAATAAACTTATTAAATTTGAATTTCTTTAGTCGTAGCCTACCAGTTGCAATCCTGAAGCACTAATAATTATTATTGAATTCTAATGAATAATTGGACCAGGATACTGACTACTTGTTACAAAAACCCAGTAACAGGCTGGATGCTAGAAGGGCAGTCCTTCCTAGTATTCACTGGAGATCTCTATGCTTATTAGAAATCGCGTTTTTTGTAACAAGGGCAAGTGTGTGAAGACGGGGGTTAATGGAGGAGAGTGCAAGAGGAAAATAAAAATTGCAGATACTCTAATAAGCTAGCAAATTTAACCCTTTCAGGGTCGGTGCCATACTTGTATGGCTTGAGAGCCAGGGTCAGTGCCGTACTTGTACTTATAAATTCTAGCGCCTTCAAATCTAGCGAGAGAAAGCTGGTAGGCCTACATATGAAAGACTGGGTCTGCATGGTCAGTGTGTGCAGTATAAAAAAAAAAAAATCTTGCACCTCAATGCATAATGAATAGAAAAAAACTCAGACTGTGTTTTTGGTTTAAAACAGGGACTTTGCAGTGTATTTTTGTATGGTATTTATGGTTGTGTTCTCGTTTTCTTGGTTTCATTTGATAGAATGGAGGATATATTACAGAAATGGTGATGATTTTGATTGGTTTCATAATGAAAAGTACCTTGAAATTGAGCTCAAAATAGCGGAAATGTTCGATTTTTGCCGATGTACAAGGGCAAACAAATCATGCCACATGTCCAATACACGTCAACTAGTGAGTCTAATATTCTTTCACAAGTATGCTGATATTATTTATACCATTTTTACAATAATGCAGTAGTCTGCATAATAAATCTTCTATTTTTTGTGAGAATAAAAATTCAAAATGAAAAGCAAGAGTAATATAAGAGAGGCCTGGAGACATGACTAATGAACAGAGAACATGTTATTTTAGTGCCAGGAATGTCTGTCTTGTTTATTCTAGACCCTATTTTAAAATGGACATCCTTTGAAATTTGTGAGAAATTGACCAAATTGCCAATTTCTGACCACTTTATTAGATAGTTGAAATCAATAAATGGGCAGTTTCTTGTACTCAATTGATAGAACAAATGGAGTTCTAGCAAAATAGTTATGATTTTAGCCAACGGAACACTGGAATTGGCCAAAAATAGGCCTGAAAATTGGCAAAACCACTGATGCATGTACAGTGGTAGTGATGGTGGTAGAGGTTAGTAGTGATGGTGGTAGAGGGTGCCTTCTGTGATTCAGCGATTCTACTAACTTGTTCAATATTGTTGGAGTTATTTAGGGCTACAGAAAACACCGCTGCCTCAGCTGCAGCCTTCACCAACATCATGTATGGGTTATACTCACAGTGGCCCTTATACATCCAACAACAACACAACACCTGTCGTTACATAATGACTTATTTTATTCATTCCAGAGTATATGTCATGTTTCTATGTTATTAATATTGTTTATTATGTCATATCAGTTGAATTGTGATAGATAAATAAGCTATAGAGCTGATATTAGTGTCATATTCCCCAACAATAAACTCGCCTCCCCTCCCTCTGCCATACACCAAGAGTCTTCAATAAAGATATGTGTGATGTTAAATGTTCATTTATATATTTTATTAGTGCTTTATATTTATTTGTCAATCTTTTCTGCATGTAAATCTATATTTAAGCTAGGGAAGTGGCTAAGGAAGTGACCCCTGATAAGGACTTGGTTCCTAGAGTCCTTATGGAGGGGGATTCCCCTTTCAAACAATAACCTCTCTTCCCTCTCCCCTCCTCCCTGTCTTCCATCCATCAACAACAGCCTTTAATAAAGGTAACTATCATGTTGAATGTTCATTCTTTTGTGCATGTAAATCTCTCTTTAAGGTAAAAAAAAAAATTTTTTTTTGTCGATACTTCTGGATGTCTGGAACAAATTAATTTGATTTACAATACAGTGGACCCCCGGTATTCAATGGCATCAGTATACGTTAAATTCGGTATTCGATACATTTTAATGCCAAAATTTTGCCTCGCCACTCGTTAAAAAACCTGCCACGTAATTTGCCTGGGACGCGTCCACGTGAGTGCCAGTGTTTATAAGCCAGCCAGTGTGCTCGCATCTAAGCATATATTCGGTACATTCCATATTATCGCAGTGTTTTTGGTGCTTGTTTCTGCAAAATAAGTCACCATGGGTCCCAAGAAAGCTTCTAGTGCCAACTCTGTGGTAAAAAGGGTGAGAATTAGTATGGAAATTAAGAAAGATTTTGAAGGGTTTGGCACTAACCCTGAGAAGCCTATGCCAGTTGTGGAATCCATTGTGCCTACTTCAAAAATTAAGGAAATGTGTGCAAAGTGGGTTCAACTGCAAACCTTTATGGATGAAAATCACCTTAACACAGCTATTGCAAGCCGTGTTGGTGACTATTACAATGACAATGTTGTGGCCCATTTTAGACAAATCGTAAAGGAACGGGAGGTACAGAGCTCTATCGACAGATTTGTTGTGCGACAGAGGTCCAGTGACTCTCAAGCTGGTCCTAGTGGCATTAAAAGAAGAAGGGAAGTAACCCTGGAAAAGGACTTGCTACCTCAAGTCCTAATGGAAGGGGATTCCCCTTCTAAACAATAAGTTCGACACTCTCCCCTCCTCCCATCTCATCAATCATCACCAGATCTTCATTAAAGGTGTCATGTATTCTATTGTTAGTAGAGTACTACTAATTGTGCATGTCTTCTTCAGTTTGTGTGCATTAAACTCAATATTTCATGTGGTAAAAAAAATTTTCGTAGTACTTTTGGGTGTCTTGCACGGATTAATTTGATTTCCATTATTTCTTATGGGGAAAATTAATTCGCCTTTCAATAATTTTGGCATACAATGAGCTCTCAGGAACGGATTAATATCGTATACTGGGAGACCACTGTATTTTTTATGGGGAAAATGGTTTCGTAAATCATAAATTTCGATAGTCAAAGTCTCGGGAACGGATTAATTATGAAAAATGAGGGATCACTGTATTCACTTTTAACCCTTTCAGGGTCAAAACCCTCGATCCTTAACTCCCACTCAGGGTCAAAAAATATTAAAAAAAAAAAAAAAAAAAAAAAATTTCTTATGAAATGATAATTCTTTTCTGATCATAATGACACCAAAAGTATGAAATTTGATGGAAAACTTATGGAATTATGCTCTTGCAAAGTTAGCGGTATCCACGATATTTATGCGTCAGCGATTTCTCCCACTTTGATCCCTATTTTCAGCTAATTCCAATGTTTCAGTCTACAATCATAGCTATTTTGCTAGAGTTCCATTTGTTCTATCGACTGAGAATGAGAAACTGCATTTACCAACTCCAACTACACAATAAAGTGGTCAGAAATTAGCAATTTGGCCAATTTCACACAAATTTGAAAAGATGCCAATTTCAAAACATGGTCCAGAATAAACAAGACAGACATTCCTGGCACTAAAACAAGATTTTATCTGTTCATTAGTCACATCTCCAGGCCCCTCTTACATTACTTTTGCTTTCTATTTTGAATTTTTATTTTCACAAAGAATAGAAGATTTACTGTTATGTATACTACTGCATCATTGTAAAAATGGTATAAATAATATCAGTGCACTTCTGCAAGAATATCAGACTCACCAGTTGATGTGTATTAGACGTGTGGCGTGATTTGTTTACTCTTGAACATCGGCAATAATCAAACATTTTCGCTACTTTGCCCTCAATTTTGAGGTACTTTTCATTGTGAAACCCATCAAAATTATCTCTATTTCTGTAAAATATCTTCCATTCTATCACAAGAGACCACGAAAGCAAAAATACAACCATAAATTCCATATGAAAATAGACTGCAAAGTAGCTGTTTTAAACCAAAAACACAGTCGGAGTGTTTTTTCTCCTTATGCACTGTGTGCTACAGGATTTTTTTATACTGCATACACTGACCATGCAGACCCATTCTTTCACATCTAGGCCTACTAGCCATTTCCTGCTTGAGTTGAGGGTGCAAGATGTACTATGTCAAAAACCTTGAAAGGGTTAATTTTCTTCTTTTACAAACCCTACCAAACTCGTCCAGCAACCTCTGCAGCTTCTCTTCAGAATCTCCCAAGAGAACAGTGTCATCAGCAAAGAGCAACTGTGACAATTCCCAATTTGTGTTAGATTCTTTATATTTTAACCCCACATCTCTTGCCAACACCCGAGCATTCACTTCTCTTACAACTCCATCTAAAAATATATTGAACAACCATGGTGGCATCACATATCCTTGTCTAAGACCTACTTTTACTGGGAAATAATCTCCCTCCTACAAATTTTAACCTGAGCCTCACTATCCTCATAAAAACTCTTCACTGCTTTCAATAACCTACCTCTTATTCCATACATCTGTAACATCTGCCACACTGACCCCCCTCATCCACCATCATACGCATTTTTCAAACCCATTAATGCCACAAAAGCCTCTTTATCCTTAACTATATGTTTCACTGTGAACACTTGGTCTACACACCCCCTATCTTTCCTAAAATCACCTTGTTCATCTGCTATCCTACTCTCCATCTTACTATTAATTATTTCAATAATAACTCTACCATACACTTTACCAGGTATACTCAACAGACTTATTCCCAAATAATTTTTGCACTCTCTTTTGTCCCCTTTGCCTTTATAAAAAGGAATTATGCATGCTCTCTGCTTATCGCTAAGTACCTTACCCTCTAACATACATTTATTAACCCCTTAACTATCCAAACATAGATCTACATTTTCTCGCCCAGCGCTCCCAATATTTAGATTTTTTTTTTTTTTAAAGAAAACATTTTTTTACATCAAGCAATGTAAAAAAAAAACGAGTCAGTACTTATGGAGATAAAAGGTCGCAAATTTGGCACTTGTTGCTCACCTGATGGCAACATGAAGCGCTGCCATTTGCAGAAGTGTTGCCGACATACCTTTTTTTCTCATTTTATGAATTTGTATAATTTTTGTTTTCTGATAATTACAATTTGTAGTAGTTCGTGTGATTTCATAGCTGATCTTTGTTCTGACACTAATAAAGTGGACCTTCGCCTAACGAATGCATTGCATAACATTAAATCCGCCTAACGAAGCATTTGAGTGTAAAAAATTTGGCCCGCTCAATGATAAAAAACTCGCCCAATGTGATTCTTCCCAAACCTGTCCGTCCAGCCTGAGCGCCTCAGCTGCCTTGCTGTCATTGTTTACAAGCCAGGGTGGCCGGTTGCATGCATACATTTGATACATTTTGTATTATTCCATTGTTTATAGTGCTTGTAACTGCTAAATAAGCCACCATGGGCCCAAAGAAAGCTTCTAGTGCCAACCCTGTGGTAAAAAAGGTGAGAAATACTATTGTACCGCAGTCAGGTGTTGCTGCACCACGGTCAGCTGTTGCACCAGCCTGCTTCACCACCATCAGCTGTTGCTGCACCACAGTCAGCTGCTGCTGCACCACAGTCAGCTGTTGCTGCACCACCATCAGCTGTTGCTGCACCACAGTCGGCTGCTGTTGGACCAGTCAGCTGTTGCTGCACCATGATCAGCTGCTGCTGCACCACAGTCAGCTGCTGCTGCACCACCATCAGCTGTTTCTGACCAACATGACTTGTCCCGAACCTGTCCATCCAGCCTTGCCGTCATTATTTACAAGCCAGGGTGGCTGGTTGCATGCATACATTCGATACATTTTGTATTATTCCATTGTTTATAGTGCTTGTAACTGCTAAATAAGCCACCATGGGCCCAAAGAAAGCTTCTAGTGCCAACCCTGTGGTAAAAAGGGTAAGAAATACTATCATACCACAGTCAGCTGCTGCTGCACCACCTTCAGCTGTTGCTGCACCACCGTCAGCTGTTGCTGCACCACCGTCAGCTGTTGCTGCACCACTGTCAGCTGTTGCTGCACCACCGTCAGCTGTTGCTGCACCACAGTCAGCTGTTGCTCCACCACCATCAGCTGTACTACTAGAAGATGTGGAGAGTGTGTTGTTGGTGTGGCTTAACGTGAAACAATTACCGAGAAACGATTAACCCCAGAGGGTTAGCCACCCAGGAAAACCCAAGAAAGCCAGTGCATCATCGAGGACTGTCTAACTTATTTCCATTGGGGTCCTTAATCTTGTCCCCCAGGATGCGACCCACAGCAGTTGACTAACACCCAGGTGAACAGGAAAAAATGCCTGGAACTAGTGCTCATATTGATGAATTTAAGGGCAGCAATGGTTGGCTTGAGAGATTTAAGAATTGTAGTGGAATACACAGTGTGATAAGGCATTGTGAAGCTGAAAAATTCATCCCCCAACAAGTGTTCAATTGTGACAAAACAGGCCTCTTCTGGAAGAAAATGCCAAACAGGACCTACATAACTCAGGAGGAAAAGGTACTCCCAGGACACACACCTGTGAAAGACAGGCTAACTCTCATGTATTGTTGTAATGCTAGTGCAGATTGCAAAGTGAAGCTTTTACTCATGTATCACTCTGAAAATCCGAGAGTGTTCAAGAAAAAAAGTGTCTCATCACCCATCAATACTCTTCAATAAAGGTACATAAGTGTCATTTTAACATTTATTTGTGTAGTTATTGTTCATGTCTTATTGTTTTCTTTGTAGGGAAATGTATATTTCATGAAAAAAAAAAATTTTTTTAATACTTTTGGCTGCCTGGAACGGATTAATTGGATTTCCGTTATTTATGAGGAAAATTAACTCGGCTAACGATGAGCTCTTAGGAACGGATTAATATCGTTAGGCGAGGGACCACTGTATTAGGTGCTGAAATAGTACTCAAATAGTCACAAACACAGTGACAGGTGAAAATATTCACCTACCTTAGTCACATACTATTGTCTAGATATATATACATACAGAGGCGTTGCTAGGGTTGGTGTCACCCAGGGCGGCATCTCTGGTGTCACCCCCATGAAATCCAGGGGTGTGGGAATGGGGGGAGTAAACTCCAGTTACTTCACTACTGCATGACCAGTGACTAATGTTTAGCAATGAGAATGTTTAACCCCTAAACAGTCCAAACGTATATATACACCTTCTTACGTGTAGCGCCCCAAACGTATACATACGTTTTATTTTTCCTGCCTCAAAATTTGGCATGATTGGTCTGAGATGCCTGGTCAGCATAGAATTGGTCTTAACACTCAGTGTGCGCAGTATTAAAAAAATATGGGACCACTTAGTACCTTGTGGGAGCACCAGTTAAACTGAGTGCCAGCTAGAGCAAACAGTGCAGCAAACACCAAGGATTCACTGATGTAATGTCATATTAACACTTCTCTTTTAAGAGGAAAGTTTAGGGTCTGTCGATTTCTGTCTCTGTCTCTATGTCTCTGTCTGTCTGTCTTGTATATCTCTGTCTCTTTGTCTATCTCTGTCTGTCTCTATCTGTGTCTGTCTCTGGCTTTGTCTATCTGTCTCTGTCTATCTTTTTCAATGTCTTTGTCTGTCTGTCTCACAGGTACACATAAATACAAGTATACATAGTATAAATTACCTAGGATAACCCAAAAATCCAGACAAAGTGCTATACTCTTCTTGATGCGAGTAAATTGATGATGCAGTCTTGTGGCTCTCTCTGAGACAGAGAACTAGACAGATAGTTAGACAAGGAGCTTGACAGACAGAAATGTTTGTGCACCAGCAAAAACAAAGCATGGGGGAGGGTCATCTAATCTTTTCTTATCAGCTGCACCCTCCCCCACCCTCGTGTATGCTCTTATCAGATGTTATCTCCCCTTATCATGTCACTGTCAGGGGTGGACTTAGTTTTTTATGCTTCAAGGGAACTTATTATTACGTATTATTATTAGGTACACCTACCATCCGACTTACGACCGAGTTCGGTTCCGAGAAACCGGTCGTAAGTCGAAATGGTCGTAAGTCGAACTTTACTACTGAATATCAGCAAAACATTTTTTTGTAATGACTTTATTTTATTGTTTTATTTTGGTATTTCATGTTTTACTTTACTTTTTATGTTGTTAGTACTGTATTTTATACTGTAAGGTTTAGGATAAACACTGTACAACACAAATAGTTGTTTATTTCCCAGAAATTTGGCATAAAAAACACGGTCATAAGTCGAGTGGTCGTAAGTCGAGCAGGTCGTAAGTTGGATGGTAGGTGTATTATTATTATTACGTATTATTATTATTATCATTATTATTATTCTCCTCCATCTCCTCCTCTATCTCCTCCTCTATCTCCTCCTTCTCCTCCTCCTCCTCCTCCTCCTCCTCCTCCTCCTCTCTTCCTCATTATTATTATATACTTCAACATATCCAAAACATTGCTGGGACCTATAAATACTTTGTTTCTATTCCAAGACAATAGTAAATGGCCAAGGCAGGTGTAAATGTCCATCTGTCAATGTCTTTGTGACAATTTGAGTACAATTTCAGTACCTAATACTAGTGTCAGAACGAAGATTGGTTATGAAATGGCAAGAACTGCTATAAATTGCAATTATCAGAACATAAAAATTATATAAAATACAGTGGAACCTCAAAAATCAAACTGCTCCCAACACAACCAATTATGTAAGTGCATTTTTGTAAGTGCTTTTATAAGTGTATTTTTGAGGGTCTGAAATGGACTAATCTAATTTACATTATTCCTGATGGGAATAAATTCATTCGGTAAAGACACTTGAACAGCCTTCTGGACCGAAGAAAGTTCGATATTTGAGGTTCCACTGTAATATGAAAAATAGAAAAAAAGGTATATTGGCAACACTTCTGCAAGCAGCAGGACTCCATGTTGCTGTCACATGAGCATCCAGTGCCAATTTCTCTGCCTCATATCTCTCTAAGTACTTATTCTAAATTTTTTTTTTATTCTAAAACACTTAAAAAAATGTGCCCTTTTTTTCTATGAAAAAAAAAGTTTTTTTTTTTTTTTCAAAATGTTCAGGGCACTGGGCGAGTGAATGTATATATACGTCTGGACCGTTTAAGGGTTAAGGGCCATAAACGAAACAATAGAATACTTCTCAGCTTTATTAATGAAAAAAAAAAAATAATCATAGTAATATTGAGGAAACAAACTCAAATACCACTTTGAGTACAGGTAACAGATCCTACATTTATTCACCTCCATGGACCCCAGCCATGGTGGCAGCATTGTCATATCCTTGAGCACAGCACAGCATGAAGTCCAGTCCATCACTTTCCAGCTTTTTCAGGATATCAGAACTGATATCAGCAGCTTTTTTTGCCCTTCAAAGGGAAAAAACAAGAAAAACTTCCTTCACTTGAACTCTTCCATCCTCCATTTGCACGTACCTGATGACTTCTGACATACAGTCAGTGTGTGGTGCATCTGGTGTACTGTCAAACATAATGCTGTAGTATACAGCTCTCCTGATATCAGTAACAAGCTTCTCTTTGACTCAATTTGCCAGAACACTTAAAAGCTCATTTTGAGTTGATGGTGAGAGATACGAAACTGATGATCTGTGTTCACTTGAGCTGCACTTCAGTCTCATTAGGTGCTCTTTTAGCACAGGATCATACTTAGCCATTAATTCAACCATCTCAAGAAAGTTTCCTCTATTTGACGAGAGTTCATTCTCCCTGTGGCCACGAAATGCTAGATTCTGTTTAGCCAGAAACAATGTAATGTCAAGCAACCTGTACAATATTTCCTTCCACCTTTTCTTCTGGATTTCCATTGAAACAATTATTTCTGCATCTATGGTTTTGTTCACCCTTAGACCGGCTGCCATGGTTTTCCAATTCTCAAGGCAACTTAAGTGTTCATCAGAAATTTCATAATTGTGTACTTTTGGATTCAGCTTCCACCATATTTGAAACCCAGTCACAAACTTTGATGTTATACTTGTAACATCAGAGGTAAACAATCTACAGCAATAACAGTATAATTTCCCATGGACTGGCACGTACACCATCCATGATCGCAAAACTTTCTCACCATTCAGCATCTGTTTGTAGAACCACTCTTTAGAAAGCTGACGTTCATCACCTTTAGCATTTTTCCTCTTTGTAATATGAAAAGGGCCATCCTTGTTCTGATGATTTCAATCCGGGAATGGTCTGGAACTGGAATTATCCAAGAAGAAACATCACACATCGATGCTAACTCTCTCAGACTCTCATTCCTTTCATTTCTCTCGCTTATATTACCACTGTCGGAGTCAGAATCGACATCAGTGTTATCAGTAGGATCATGACTAAAATCATTTGATGAACTCTGGCCATTATCAGGTTTCTTGAGATACTGAACCATAGACCCAGCCATTTTTCACATTAGCTGAACTTTTTCATTTTTTGCCTTCCTTTGTTGACATCCACTAGGCCTCTTTGATTTATACACTCCATGAGGCATGATGTTATATCAATGATCTGAAAAAGAATGCCAGGTCCACCATTTTGGTTCTACTGAATATTCAGTAATTTTTAATGGTGACAAAGAAATAAATGGTCCCAATCCTATTATCCTACTGAGGATGAAATGAAGTTAGGAAAGGAAATAAGTGGGTTAGGTTCAGATGAAATTAAGACTAACCATTAATAACTGTTGTTTCATGATTGCATTAATTTTTTCAATAGAACTTAATTTGAATATTTAATTCAGACTCTAACCAGACTGAGAGCAAAGCAGAAAAAATTTAGCCTACGTTCCAATGAATTGGCAAAATAATCATAATGGTCATTACAGATGTAATCCTAATGTGTACCACATATACAGTGGAACTTCTACTTGAGAGTTTAATCCGTTCCATGACCTTGCTCGCAACTGGATTTGCTCGTTTGCAGAGTCAATTTTCCTAATTTAAATTAACTGAAATGCAATTAATCTGTTCCAGTAGAATTCTGTACTTCAATAATTTTGCTAATATCAACTCTACGGCTTATTTATCAATCTCACTTCATCTAATATGACATAATAAACAATATAAATAACATAGAAACCTGATATATACTCTAGAATGAATAAAATATGCCATTCATGTAGTGGTATGGGTGGTGTCCGCGGTGGACGAGAGTTTGTCTGGAGACCGGGCATGATATTTCATGAATAATTTCGCTAATATCATCTATACGGCTTATTTATATATCATAGTTCATCTAATATGACATAACAAACAATATAAATAACATAGAAACATGATATATACTCTAGAATGAATAAAATATGTCATGTAACAGGTGGAGGCGGCCACAACCGCTCCCTCTTTGTTGTGGTAAACATTGCCATCTAGTGACGGCCTTTTGAAGCCTTCTATTATTATAATTATTACAAGTAGTACATTATTATTATATATGTATGTATTATTATTATACATATATTATTATTATGATTATTATTGTATTATATTATTATACTATTATTATTATACATATTATTATTATACATATTATTATTATACATATTATTATTATACATATTATTACATAAATTTGTAATTTTTATTCACACAAAAAATATAAGATTTACTATTATTCCTTATTGCAATAATTGTATAAATAATGTCAACTCATTCACGACTGCATACTGGAATGGACAGTGACATCAATTGTTTACTCTGAAACAGCCAAGCAATGGACCATTTCTCCTAGGTTGAGCTCTATTTCAAGGTACTTTTTGTTGTGAAAGCAATTAAAATCATATCTATTTCTGTAATATATTTCCGTTCTATCAAATGAGACCAAAAAACAAGAATACAACCATAAAAACCATTCGAAATTATCGCAAAGGGGTGGCTAATTGCTGAGAAGTGAACTCCATTATTTATACTTAGATTTCTTTCATTTTTGGTGTACGTTAAGAAGCATCTTTCCATCATACATTGCCCATGTTTCAATAAGATAGTCCAACAAACAATTCCCAAGATCAAGAGCAAGAGTCCCTTACCAGTGTCAAGGAACCTGCCTTGAGGTCTGCTCGCTTGTGGAAATTTTGCTCGCGTATGGAAGCAAAAAATCGACCCATCGACTGCTTGTATTTGGAAAAACTCATACGTGGACATGCTCGCAAGTAGAGGTTCCATTGTATATGGTAAGCTTCCTGGGCCTATAGGCTTTAGCCCACAAAAATTGGTAACAACAATGCACAGTTAAAACGGATACCAATAAATAACAAAAAGACACAATACCATGACTGGAGCAATACAAATAACCCACACACAAGAAAGAGGAGCTTACGATGATGTTTCAGTCCAAGTTAGACCATTTACAAAGTCACACTAACAAAAAGCAGAGAAGGAGGCCATATATATAGGCCAGCAGACAGGGACGGGACAAGAGAGGTAGTAGGAAAGAAGGAAGAGAAGTAGTGGTAGAGGTAGTACAGTGGACCCCCGGTTAACGATATTTTTTCATTCCAGAAGTATGTTCAGGTGCCAGTACTGACCGAATTTGTTCCCATATGGAATATTGTGAAGTAGATTAGTCCATTTCAGACCCCAAAACATACACGTACAAACGCACTTACATAAATACACTTACATAATTGGTCGCATTGGGAGGTGATCGTTATGCGGGGGTCCACTGTAGTAGTATAGTGGAGTCAAATACTAAGAAAGAGGAGCACTGCAAGGGAGTTATGGGCCCACAAAAGGAACATGAACACAGAGGGAGTGGGGGGAAATAATAATAATGGATCAAATACCCAAGGCAGAAGAAAGAAAACCCAAAGGAGAAAGAGGAAAGGAGAAGGGGGAAAAAAGAATCAGGTTAAGTCATGGGTGTTCTGAAGTTTGGAGCATTTTACAATGTAGTGGGAAAGGAAGGCATCTACAGAGACAAAGCCATGACTATGATTCATACAAGGAAAGTTGTGTATGTAGATGACATCTTTGCTCTTTGGCCTCATGACTCTAGTCTCTTTCAACCATTTCTTGATGCCCTTAATAATCTTGCCCCTTCCATTAACCCTTTCAGGGTCCGTCCCGTAGATCTTTACGTTCAGGGTCCAAACCGTAGATCTACGCCATGAGCTCAGCTCACTCTGATAAACTGTGAGTGGTACATTTGGGCCTAGATATGAGAGAATACATCTATGTGGTATGTGTGCACCACATAAAACAGATCCTGCAGCACACTGTGTATAATGAGAGAAAAAAAATGAAATCATGATTTTTCGATTAAAACAGCAACTTTGCAGTGTTTTTTCGTATGTTTTTTATAGTTGTATTTGCGATTTCTTGGTCTCATTTGATAGAATGGAAGACATATTACAGAAATAGAGATGATTTTGATTGGTTTTAGCACTGGAAATGGCTTGAAACTGAGCTCAAAGTAGCGGAAATGTTAAATTTTTGCCGATATTCAAGAGTAAACAAACGACCTCACACATCTAATACACGTCAGCTGGTGGGTCTAATATACATTCACAAATATGGTGATGATATTTATACAATTATTACAGTATTGCATAACAGTAAATCTTCTATTTTTTGGTGTGAATAAAAATTCATTATGTGAATAAAAAATCAAAATGGAATTTATTTGTAAAGCATCAAAACATAACTAATGAACAGAGGAAACGTTAGTTTAGTGCCAGGAATACCTACATTGTTTATTCTGGACCCTATTTTGAAATTGGAATATTTTGAACTTTGAGTTAAATTGGCCAAATTAACAATTTCCTATCACTTTATTTTGTAGTTGAAACAGTTGACTTGGCGATTTCTTGTGCTCAATCGATAGAATAGAAGTAATACTAGTGAAATAGCTAAGAATTTGGTTGATTGGAATAATGTAATTGGCCTAAAATGGGAGTCAAAGTCGGCAAAATCACCGATTCGTAAATGTCGCTGACACATCAAAATTCACGAGAGCATAATTTCGTCAATTTTCCACCAAATTTCGTACTTTTTGTTTTATTACCTTCACAAAAAGATTCTCTACGATTTCATAAGAAAAAATAACAATTTTTTTTTTTTGAAAATTCTTGGACACTGGTGCGTGACTCCAGATATGGGCCTTGGACCCTGAAAGGGTTAAGTTTAAAGCTGAATGGGAATCTAATATGATAAATGATTTTGAAAACTGACAAGTTGAAGATTGATACATGTAAAGTAAAAGGACACAAGTGCAACTTATGTGACATTTTACTGTGGCAGCATTTTGCTCTCCAGGATCTATGTCAAGCTGTTAATGGCTTGACATAGCTCCTGGAGAGCGAAACGTTGCCACAATAAAATGTCACATTAGTTGCACTTGTGTCCTTTTACTTTACATATTGTCGGTAATTCTACCAACACACATACAAGATGGAGACACTTATGCAACATATGGGAATCTTTATTAAGGAAATGTTTTGCCACAAGTGGCTTCATCAGTACAATACAAAGCAGAAATAGGTATGGAGAGGAGGATTTTGGGGTAATCCAGGCTGAGGGACTGATTATCTCAAACTCCTCCTCTCCCTACCCATTTCTACTTTGTATTGGACTGATGAAGCCACTGTGTGGCAAAATGTTTCCTTAATAAAGATTCCCATATATTGCATAAGTGTCTCAATCTTCAATGGAAATCTAATTCCTTGCTTCCTTTCCTTTATGTTAACCCTTTCAGGGTCCAGAGGCCCTCTCCTAAACTTGTTCTCAGGGTCAAAAATTTTTCGGGAAAAAAAATTTATTTTCTCTTATGAAATGATAGAGAATCTTTTCCCGATCATAATGACACCAAAAGTATGAAATTTGATGAAAAACTTATGGAATTATGCTCTCGCAAAGTTAGCGGTCTCGACGATGTTTATGCATCGGCGATTCAGCCCACTTTGAGCCCTATTTTTGGCCAATTTCTGTGTACTAGTCGACAAAAATCATATTTATTTCGCTAGAACTTCATTTTTTCTATCGAATGAGTACAAGAAACCACATATTTACCGATTTCAACTATCCAATAAAGTGGTTAGAAATTGGCAATTTTGCCAATTTCACACAAATTTCAAAAGATGCCAATTTCCAAATAGGGTCCAGAATAAACAAGAAAGACATTCCTGGCACTAAAATAACAAGTTCTCTGTTCGTTAGTCACGTCCCCAGGCCCCTTTTATATTTCTTTTGCTTTCCACTTTGAATTTTTATTCTTACAAAAAATAGAAGATTTACTGTCATGGAGACTACTGCATTAGTGTAGAAATGGTATAAATAATATCAGCACACTTGGAAAAGAATATTAGACTCACCAGTATTGGACACTCAAGTATTGGACACTTGGCATGATTTGTTTACTTTTGAACTTTGGTCAATATTGAAAATTTCTGCTACTTTGAGATCAATTTCAAGGTACTTTTCTTTGTGAAACCAGTCAAAATCAATTCAGTTTCTGTAATATGTCTTCCATTCTATAAAATGAGACCAGGAAAACTAGAATACAACCATAAATACCATACGAAAATACAGTGCAAAGTCACTGTTTTAATCCAAAAACGTGGTCAAAGTTTTTTTTTTGAGTCTCATTACGCACTGTGTTCTGCAGGATTTTTTTTATACTGCGCACACTGACCACATAAACCCATTCTTTCATATGTAGGCCTACCAGCCTTCTCTCACTAGATTTGAAGACGCTAGAATTTAGGCGTACTAGTACGTCAATAACCCTGGTGCGTAAGCCATACCAGTACGTCGAAAAACCTGAAAGCGTTAATGTCCTCCTCTCAGATACAGGTTTTGGTTTTTCCATGTAGCGCAAGCCAATGCACAGTGGCATATACATTCACTACTGTGATAAATGGTTTGAAAACTGACAAGTTGAAGATTGAGGCACTTACGCAACATATGGGAATCTTTTATTAAGGAAACGTTTCACCACAAAGTGTCTTCTTCAGTCCAATACAAAGTAAAGAGTCAACATTTCACTCTCCAGGAAGTTTGTCAAGCCGATACAAACAATACAGGGACACAGAGGGTATATATAGTCTTTGAGCGAGGTGTAGTACAAGTCGAGGTAGTAGTAGTTGTAGTTGTTCTTATGCATGTGGTGGAAAAGCTTTGGGTAGGGGTGGTTTTGATAAGGACCTGCCTTGTATGAGCCAGCAGGCCTTCTGCAGTGTTCTTCCATTCTTATGTTCTTACGTACCACGGTTATTTCAACAGGGAGAGTAGCAGACATGCAGGGAGTGTAGCAGGCATGCAGGGAGTGTAGTAGGCATGCTGGGAGTGTAGCAGGCACGCAGGGAGTGTAGCAGGTATGCAGGATGTAGCAGGCATGCTGGGAGTGTAGCAGGCATGCTGGGAGTGTAGCAGGCATGCAGGGAGTGTAGCACGCATGCTGGGAGTGTACAAGGCATGCAGGGAGTGCAGCAGGCATTCTGGGAGTGTAGCAGGAATGCAGGGAGTGTAACAGGTATGCTGGGTGTAGCAGACATGCATGGAGTGCAGCAGGCATGCTGGGAGTGTAGTAGGCATGCTGGGCGTGTTGCAGGGAGTGTAGCAGGCATGCTGGGAGTGTAGCAGACATGCTGGGAGTGTAGCAGGCATGCTGGGAGTGTAGCAGGCATGCTGGGAGTGTAGCAGGCATGCTGGGAGTGTAGCAGGTATGCAGGGAGTGTATCAGGCATGCTGGAAGTATAGCAGGCATGCTGGGAGTGTAGCAGGCATGCTGGGAGTGTAGCAGACATGCAGGAAGTGTAGCAGACATGCTGGGAGTGTAGCAGGCATGCTGGGAGTGTAGCAGGTATGCAGGGAGTGTAGCAGGCATGCTGGGAGTGTAGCAGGCATGCTGGGCGTGTTGCAGGGAGTGTAGCAGGCATGCTGGGAGTGTAGCAGAAATGCAGGGAGTGTAGCAGATATGCAGGGAGTGTAGCAGACATGCAGGGAGTGTAGCAAACATGCAGGGAGTGTAGCAGACATGCTGGGAGTGTAGCAGGAATGCAGGGAGTGTAGCAGGCATGCTAGGAGTGTACAATGCATGCAGTGAGTGTAGCAGGTATGCTGGGAGTGTGGCAGACATGCAGGGAGTGTAGCAGACATGCAGGGAGTGTAGCAGACATGCTGGGAGTGTAGCAGGCATGCCGGGAGTGTAGCAGGCATGCTGGGAGTGTAGCAGGCATGCAGGGAGTGTAGCATGAATGCAGGGAATGTAGCAGGCATGATGGGAGTGTAGTAGGCATGCTGGGAGTGTAGCAGGCATGCAGGGAATGTAGGAGGCATGCAGGGAGTGTAGCAGGTATGCAGGGAGTGTAGCAGGCATACAGGGAGTGTAGCAGGAATGCTGGGAGTGTAGCAGACATGTAGGGAGTGTAGCAGGCATGGAGGGAGTGTAGCAGGCATGCATGGAGCGTAGCAGGCATGCTGGGAGTGTAGCAGGTATGGAGTGTAGCAGGCAGGCAGGGAGTGTAGCAGGCATGCTGGGAGTGTAGCAGGTATGGTGTAGCAGGCAGGAAGTGTAGCAGGCATGCTGGGAGTGTACAAAACATGCAGGGAATGTAGCAGGCATGCTGGGAATATAGCAGGAATGCAGGGAGTGTAGCAGGTATGCTGGGTGTAGCAGACATGCAGGGAGTGCAGCAGGCATGCTGGGAGTGTAGCAGGAATGCAGGGAGTGTAGCAGATATGCAGGGAGTGTAGCAGACATGCAAGAAGTGTAGCAGACATGCAAGAAGTGTAGCAGGCATGCAGGGAGTGTAGCAGGTATGCTGGGAGTGTAGCAGACATGCAGAGTGTAGCAGGCATGCAGGAAGTGTAGCAGGCATGCTGGGAGTGTAGCAGACATGCAGGGAGTGTAGCAGGCATGCCGGAAGTGTAGCAGACATGTAGGAAGTGTAGTAAGCAAGCTGGGAGTGTAGCGGACATGCAAGGAGTGTAGAAGATATGTAGGAAGCGTAGCAGGCATGCTGGGAGTGTAGCAGACATGTATGGGGTGTAGTAGACATGCAGGGAGTGTAGGGACATGCATGGAGTGTAGCAGAAATGCAGGGAGTGTTGCAGACAGGCAGGGAGTGTAGCAGACATGCAGGGAGTGTTGCAGACAGGCAGGGAGTGTTGCAGACAGGCAGGGAGTGTTGCAGACAGGCAGGGAGTGTTGCAGACAGACAGGGAGTGTAGCAGACATGCAGGGAGTGTAGCAGACATGCAGGAGCGTTGCAGACAGGCAGGGAGTGTAGCAGACATGCAGGGAGTTTGCAGACAGGCAGGGAGTGTAGCAGACATGCAGGGAGTGTTGCAGACAGGCAGGGAGTGTAGCAGACATGTAGGAAGCGTAGCAGGCATGCTGGGAGTGTAGCAGACATGTATGGGGTGTAGTAGACATGCAGGGAGTGTAGGGACATGCATGGAGTGTAGCAGACATGCACGGAGTGTTGCAGACAGGCAGGGAGTGTAGCAGACGTGCAGGGAGTGTTGCAGACAGGCAGGGAGTGTAGCAGACATGCAGGGAGTGTTGCAGACAGGCAGGGAGTGTTGCAGACAGGCAGGGAGTGTAGCAGACATGCAGGGAGTGTTGCAGACAGGCAGGGAGTGTAGCAGACATGCAGGGAGTGTTGCAGACAGGCAGGGAGTGTAGCAGACATGCAGGAGCGTTGCAGACAGGCAGGGAGTGTAGCAGACATGCAGGGAGTGTTGCAGACAGGCAGGGAGTGTAGCAGACATGCAGGGAGTGTAGCAGACATGCAGGAGCGTTGCAGACAGGCAGGGAGTGTAGCAGACATGCAGGGAGTGTTGCAGACA
This sequence comes from Cherax quadricarinatus, assembly GCF_038502225.1. NCBI lineage: Eukaryota > Metazoa > Arthropoda > Malacostraca > Decapoda > Parastacidae > Cherax > Cherax quadricarinatus. The sequence continues at coordinate 27,946,717 of NC_091328.1, forward strand.
GGCAGGGAGTGTAGCAGACATGCAGGGAGTGTTGCAGACAGGCAGGGAGTGTAGCAGACATACAGGGAGTGTTGCAGACAGGCAGGGAGTGTAGCAGACATGCAGGGAGTGTTGCAGACAGGCAGGGAGTGTAGCAGACATGCAGGGAGTGTTGCAGACAGGCAGGGAGTGTAGCAGACATGCAGGGAGTGTTGCAGACAGGCAGGGAGTGTAGCAGACATACAGGGAGTGTTGCAGACAGGCAGGGAGTGTAACAGACATGTAGGAGGCGAGAAGAAGGTGAGTTTATCATGCTTCAATATGATGCTAATATCATCTCTATTTACTTATCACAATTCATCTAATATGACATAATAAACAATATTAATAACACAGAAACATGATATATACTCTAGAATGAATAAAATGTCATAATGTATGTGAGGAAAAGTGATGGAAGTGTTGTTGTTGGATTTATAATGGCCACTGGTGGGAGGCTTCTGCGATAAAATCGGATACCGATGCATTTTTGCATATAAGTATTGACTTGGCCAACGATGAAAAACTCAGTTAATGACATTTGTCTCAAACGTGTCCGCGCAGCCTTAGCCCATGTACAAGGTAGTGTGCCATTGTTCACAAGCCAGGGAGGATGATTCCACGCTTACACGCTTATATTTTGTATTATTCCATTGTTTTTATTGCTTGCAATTGCTAAATAAGCCACCATGGGCCCAAAGAATGTTTCTAGTGCTAACTCTGTGATAAAGAAGGAAAGAAGCACAATAAAATTCAAGAAACACTCGCAGCAAAGTACCGAAGTGAAGGAGGAAGAGAGAAGGGTGAATGTGCCTTCTGTTGTGATTCAGTGATTCTATGATATGTATGATACTAAAGCAGCAGGTATCGATAAAGGCTATAGTGCAAGTCAGTGATAAAGTGTAGAATAAAGAGTGTAGCAAGTAAGTTAAGCGAGTAAGCGATAGAGAAATGACGCGAAAGTAACTCTCCAATGTTGTTGGCTGTGTGTATATCTGCTGAACATTTGCAGGCCTGCTATCTTCCACTACCCTAAACCTCTGCCAGCATCTGCATCAAACTAATTAAACTAACATCTCCTCCAAGGTAAGTGTAAATATAAAAGTGTAAGCATAAAAGTATATATAGTGGACCCCCTAGTTTCGTGATTAATCCGTTCCAGAGAGCCCGCCAAAGGTCGAAATTCACGAAACTCGTAACCATTTTCCAAATAAGAAATAATGGAAATAAAATTAATCCGTTTCAGATACCCAAAAATATTAAAATATTTTTTTTCAAATTAAATAAAGATTTACAAATTGAAAGCAATCAGAAATCAAGTACATGCATTTAAAATAAATAATAACAACATTACACTTACCTTTACTGAAGACTTCTGCGTGGATGAAAGACGGGAGGACGGGATAGGAGGAAAGTGTACACTATTTTTTGGAAGGAGAATCTCCTTCCATTAGGAATTCAGGTACGAAGTCCATATCTGGGGTTACTTCCCTTCTTCTTTTAATGCCACTGGGACCAGCTTGAGAGTCACTGGACCCCGTCGCACAAAATATCTGTCCAGAGAAGTCTGTTTCTAGCGTTTCTTTAAGATTTCCCTGAAGTGGGACACAACACTATCATTGCACATGTTGCCAATACGGCCTGCAACAGCTTTGTTAGGGTGAAATTCATCCATAAATGTTTGCACTTCAGTCCACTTTCCACAAATGTCCTTAATCTTTGAAGAAGGCATATTCCTCCATCTCTCTTCCTCCTCCTCTGCAGCAGTTTCCGGAGCTGTGATCTGTTGCTGTTGCAGATGAAGCTCTTGCAGCTCTTCAGTGGTTAGCTCTTCCCTGTGGTCCTCCACCAACTCTTCCACATCCTCACCACTCACCTCCAACCCCAGGGACATCCCCAATGCCACAATAGTTTCCACAACTGGCATAGGTTCCTTAGGGTCAGCCACAAACCCTTCAAAATCCCTCTCTTGTACACAATCTGGCCACAAATTTCTCCAAGCAGAGTTCAAAGTCCTGGAAGTCACTCCCTCCCAAGACTTACCTATAAGGTTTATGCAATGGAGGATATTAAAGTGATCTTTCCAGAACTCTCTTAGGGTCAATTCAGTGTCTGAGGTCACTTCAAAGCACTTCTGAAACACTGCTTTGGTGTAGAGTTTTTTGAAGTTTGAAATGACCTGCTGGTCCATTCGGCTGGAGGAGAGGAGTGGTATTAGGAGGCAAGAACTTCACCATGATGAAACTAAACTCCTCCACTATTTGCTCTTCCAAGTCTGGAGGATGAGCAGGAGCATTGTCCATTACCAGGAGGCACCTGAGTGGCAATTTATTTTCCAGGAGGTATTTCTTCACACTGGGGCCAAACACTTCATTAAACCAGTCTAGGAAAATTCCCCTTGTGACCCATGCCTTACTGTTAGCCTTCCACATCACACACAAGTTACTCTTGGCGACACTATTTCTTGAACACTCTGGGATTTTCAGAGTGATACACCAGTAAAGGCTTCACTTTAAAATCCCCACTAGCATTACTACAAAACATGAGAGTAAGCCTGTCTTTCACAGGCTTGTGTCCTGGGAGTGCCGCTTCCTCCTGCGTGATGTAGGTCCTCTTTGGCATTTTCTTCCAGAAGAGGCCTGTTTTGTCGCAATTAAACACTTGCTGGGGTTTGAATTCTCCAGTGTCAATGCACTCCTTAAACTCCTGTACAAACTTCTCAGCTGCTTTTTTGTCAGAAATGGCAGCCTCACCATGCCTTATCACACTGTGAATGCCACTACGCTTCTTAAATCTCTCAAACCAATCTTTGCTGGCCTTAAAATCACAAGCATCACCACTTGTTGCAGGCATGTTCTTTACGAGATCGTCATGCAACTGCCTTGCCTCTTCACATATTATCGACTGCGTAACACTATCTCCTGCTAACTCTTTTTCGGTAATCCACACCAACAATAACCTCTCCACTTCTTTGAGGATTTGTGATCTCCTTTTTGTCAGCATATCCACCCCTTTTGCAACAACAGCACACTTTATTTCCTTTCCTTTCGCCACGATCGAAGTGATGGTTGAATGGGGCTTGCCATACATCCTGGCAAGCTCTGTAACACGCACTCCACTCTCATATTTTTCAATTATTTCCTTATTGAATTCGATCGTGTTTCTCACTTTCTTTACCAAAGGTCTTGCACTAGTTTTCCTTGGGCTCGTGGTGACTTATTTAGCATTTGCAATAACAAAAAAACAATGGATTATTACGTATGAACCCGCGGGGTGATGGTCACGTGTTGGTAAACAATGGCACACTGAGTGTGAATGGCATGGGAGACTGGCTTTGTGTGCGCGGTGACGGGCGGACGGGTACCGGACGGTCGCCGAAACACGAGTTTTTTCACGAAACTCGAGGCCAAATTTTTCCAAAAAAACTCACCGAAGGTCGAATTTCATGAAAGTCGAGGCTGCCAAAACTCGAGGGTCCACTGTATAAGTGTAAATATAAAAGGACCCCAATGGAAATACATAAGTGACTGACTTTTTTGGGTTATCCCAGGTACTTTAGACATATGCTGCTATGTATGATAATCTATGTAACTGTATTTGTGTATACCTGAATAAACTTACTTATTTATAAATTAAAATGTAAATATTTCTTATTTATAAATTAAAATGTAAATATTTCTTATTTATAAATTAAAATGTAAATATTTCTTATTTATAAATTAAAATGTAAATATTTCTTATTTATAAATTAAAATGTAAATATTTCTTATTTATAAATTAAAATGTAAATATTTCTTATTTATAAATTAAAATGTAAATATTTCTTATTTATAAATTACATACATTAAGTGTGATGGTGGTGGTGGCAAAAGCCTCCACCTCCTCCAAGAGGGCTTCTCTCAGTGGCAGCCCTTAAACCTAACAACAACATTTACACCATTTACTCCTCTTATACATTATGACATTTTATTCATTCTAGAGTATACATCATGTTTCTATGTCATTAATATTGTTTATGATGTCATATTAGATAAATTGTGATAGATAAATAAGCCATAGAGATGATATTAGCATCATATAGAAGCATAATAAACTTGCGTTCCTCTTGCCTCCTACATGTCTTCCATACACCAACAAGTCAATAAAGGTAAATGTGATGTTAAATGTTCATTTATCCATTTTATTTGTGCTTTATATTTATTTGTCATTGTTTTCTGTATGTATATTTATATTTAATCTTTAAAAAAAATATTTTTCGTTAATACTTTTGGCTGTCTGAAATTAATTAATTGGATTTCCATTATTTCTTATGGGGAAAATTAATTCAACTAATGGCTAATTCGACTAAAGGCTAGCTCTCTGGAACGGATTATAGGCATTAGTTGAGGGTCCACTGTACTAGTATGCTGGACACAGTACCAGCACCAGTGTACTAGTACGCCAGACACAGTGCCACCACCTGTTTACTAATATGTCGCACATAGTTATGATAATGTTTAGTTGGACATTTATAGCTGTGTTAAGAGTATTGGTAGTCATCCAGGTTAATATCTTTAAGAGCACTCATTAACAATGCTGTTGAAAGAATTTAAATTTGGGCAAGAGATGACCAAAGTCTGCAAAGTGATGAGGTCTAAGCTGCTGAGATACATCTGAAAGATCATTGATGTATATGAGGAAATGCATAGAGCCAAGAACACTGCCTCTATATTGATGTGGAGAAATTTTCTCCAGGAGGGGGTATCAGCCCCCTTCAGCCCCTTTCAGCCCTGAGGGGCCCAGCCCTCTCAGAAGGGGCAAACATCTTGTCTACTGCTACAGCAAGTAATTGATCCCAGATGCAATATGAGTATGTGACGTGGTCAAGCGACCGCCGCTCCTTGCAAGAGTCCAATGTTGCAAAGTGTAGCTTAATGAGAGACAGTCCATCTCTTACCTTAGCAGGACAATTAAGGAAAATCCTGCTCCCACTTTATTACCATGGTAAAGATAGTGTACATTGTTGTCTATGCTTAAGACAGCAAGAATCAAGCATTCTGCTTTGCTTCATGGAGGAAGTTTGGCAAGGAAACAAAAAGTACTAGGTCAGCTTTTCTTTTATGTTCTAGGGGCATTGCAGCAGCGTAGGAGGCTGTGAGGTCAGATTACTTTTGACTCTACTGAGAGAGAGACATTGACGTGCCGGGATAACCAACAAAGAACACTGTTCCGCATGTTTTGCACAAAAGAATCTCAATAAACACTTACAGAGAAGTGTGATCAGCTTCTTTAGTGACATTATGGTGTGAACATTTATTGATGAACAGTGTAACAACAAGTGCTTCGATCCAACAGAGTGTAGTGCGATATTCTTCAAAGAACACTATTCTTCAATCAACACTTTGGATATCCGGGCATAACTACGGGTCAGATACATATACCCAGATAAGTGTACTAACTCGAGATGTACTACTCTTGACTGCGCAGTTGAGTATAAGTTACGAGTTAGTCACTTATCATAAACCCCACACAAGTAAGTGTCATCAGCAATCAGTGTCTGATATATGCTGACATAACACCCCCTGGGGGTAATTTATAATCATACCTAATATACTTTATTTCAGCCCGTTGCGAAGTGGTCAAGATAGCTTCTGAAGACCTTGCCTGCAGGGGCGGCTGTGTGGGGGATAGCTGTCTTATCCAGATAAGTTCCCCCTATATTTAACCCTTTGAGGGTTTCAGCCGTACTAGTACGGCTTATGACCCAGGGTTTTTGACGTACTAGTATGCCTAAATTCTAGTGCCCTCAAATCTAGTGGGAGAAAGCTGGTAGGCCTACATATGAAAGAATGGATCTATGTGGTCAGTGTGCACTGTATAAAAAATATCCTGCAGCACACAGTGCATAATGAGAAAAAAAAAAACTTTGACCGTTTTTTTGGAATAAAACAGCGAATTTGCACTGTATTTTCGTATGGTATTTATTGTTGTATTCTAGTTTTCTTGGTCTCATTTTATAGAATGGAAGACATATTACAGAAATTGAGATGATTTTGACTGGTTTTACAATGAAAAGTACCTTGAAATTGAGCTCGAAGTAGCAGAAATGTTCGATTTTTACCAAAGTTCAAAAGTAAACAAATCATCCCAAGCGTCCAATACACGTCAACTGGTGAGTTTAATATTCTTTCACAAGTGCGCCAATATTATTTATACCATTTTTAAACTAATGCAGTAGTATGCATAACAGTAAATCTTCTATTTTTTGTGAGAATAAAAATTCAAAGTGGAAAGCAAAAGAATGTAAGAGGGGCCGGCCTTGAGACGTGACTAATGAACAGAGGAAATGTCATTTTAGTGACAGGAATGTTTTCTTGTTTATTCTGGACCCTATTTGGAAATTGGCATCTTTTGAAATTTGTGTGAAATTGGCAAAATTGCTAAATTCTGAAGACTGTACTGGATAGCTGAAATTGGTAAATGGGAGGTTTCTTGCACTCATTCGATAGAAAAAATGGAGTTCTAGCGAAATATTCATGTTTTTTGTTGACTAGTACAGTGGAATTGGCCGAAAATGGGGCTCAAAATGGGCAAAATCGCTGATGCGTAAACATTGCCGAGACCACTAACTTCGCGAGAGCATAATTTCATAAGTTTTCCATCAAATTTCATACTTTTGGTGTCATTATGATCGGGAAAAGATTCTCTATCTTTTCATAAGAAAAAAAAAATTTTGTTCTTTTTTAACCCTTTCAGGGTCCAAGGCCCAAATCTGGAGTCACGCACCAGTGTCCAAGAATTTTCAAAAAAAAAATTTGTTATTTTTTCTTATGAAATCGTAGAGAATCTTTTTGTGAAGGTAATAAAACAAAAAGTACGAAATTTGGTGGAAAATTGACGAAATTATGCTCTCGCAAATTTTGATGTGTCAGCGATATTTACGAATCGGCGATTTTGCCGACTTTGACTCCCATTTTAGGCCAATTACATTATTCCAATCAACCAAATTCTTAGCTATTTCACTAGTATTACTTCTATTCTATCGATTGAGCACAAGAAATCGCCAAGTCAACTGTTTCAACTACAAAATAAAGTGATCGGAAATTGTTAATTTGGCCAATTTAACACAAAGTTCAAAATATTCCAATTTCAAAATAGGGTCCAGAATGAACAATGTAGGCATTCCTGGCACTAAACTAACATTTCCTCTGTTCATTAGTTATGTTTTGAGGCTTTACAAATAAATTCCATTTTGATTTTTTATTCACATAATGAATTTTTATTCACACCAAAAAATAGAAGATTTACTGTTATGCAATACTGTAATAATTGTATAAATATCATCACCATATTTGTGAATGTATATTAGACCCACCAGCTGACGTGTATTAGACGTGTGAGGTCGTTTGTTTACTCTTGAATATCGGCAAAAATTTAACATTTCTGCTACTTTGAGCTCAGTTTCAAGCCATTTCCAGTGCTAAAACCAATCAAAATCATCTCTATTTCTGTAATATGTCTTCCATTCTATCAAATGAGACCAAGAAATCGCAAATACAACTATAAAAAACATACGAAAAAACACTGCAAAGTTGCTGTTTTAATCGAAAAATCATGATTTAATTTTTTTTCTCTCATTATACACAGTGTGCTGCAGGATCTGTTTTATGTGGTGCACACATACCACATAGATGTATTCTCTCATATCTAGGCCCAAATGTACCACTCACAGTTTATCAGAGTGAGCTGAGCTCATGGCGTAGATCTACGGTTTGGACCCTGAACATAAAGCCGTAGATCTACGGGACGGACCCTGAAAGGGTTAATTTGGCCGACCCTGAGAACGAGTCTTGGAGAGGGCCTGTCAACCCTCAAAGGGTTAAACTTTAACCTTAGCTGGTAAACCATTTCTCAGCAACTGATAAACCATATCACCAGCAGGGCTTCAACCCACAGTTAGAGTGGTAAAACTCCAGACTGATGTGCAAAGCCCTTGATGTCTGTTATTAAGGTAGAACTTTATACAGTGGACCCCCGAGTTTCGTGATTAATCCGTTCCAGAGTGTCTGCCGAACGGCGAAATTCACGATTTGCGAATCTATTTTCCCCATAAGAAATAATGGAAACCCAATTAATCCGTTTCAGACAGCCAAAAGTATTAACAAAAAATATTTTTTTTAAAGATTAAATATAGATTTACATACAGAAAACAATGACAAATAAATATAAAGCACTAATAAAATGGATAAATGAACATTTAACATTGCACTTAACCTTTATTGATTCTTGTTGGTGTAGGAGGTAGGTAGGAGGCAAGAGGAAGACGAATTTATTATGCTTCAATATGACGCTATCATCATCTCTACGGCTTATTTATCTGTCACAATTCATCTAATATGACATTATAAACAATATTAATAACATAGAAACATGATATATACTCTAGAATGAATAAAATATGTCATACTGTATGAGAGGAGTAAATGGTGTAAGTGTTGTTGTTGGGTTTAAGGGATAACCCAAAAAATTCAAGAGTGACATATTTCCATTGGTGTCCCTTTATATTTACACTTATATTTACTTTTATACTTACACTTTTATATTTACACTTACCTTGGAGGAGATGTTAGTTTAATTAGTTAGTTTGATGAAGGAGATGTTGGCAGAGGTTTAGGGTGGTGGAAGATAGCAGTGCGGTGTATGTTCAGCAGTCCTATACACATCCAACAACATTGGAGAGTTACTCTCATGTTGTTTTTCTATCGCTTACTCGCTTAACTTACTTGCTACACTGTTAATTCTACACTTTATTGCTGGCTGGAGCTATAGCCTTTATCGTACCTGCTGCTTTAGTATCATACATATTGCAGAATCACTGAATCACTGCAAAAGGCACATTCTCCCCTCTCTCTCTTCCTCTACTTTAGTACTTTGTTATGAGTTTTTTCTTGAATTCTATCATGTTTCTCACCTTCTTTACCAAAGGGCTGGCACTAGGAGGTTTCTTTGGGCCCATGGTGGCTTATTTAGCAGTTGCAAGCACAAAAACAATGATTATGAAATGCATTGTATGAACCCGTGGGGTGATGGTCACATGCTGGTAAACAATGGCACACTGAATGTGAATAGTGCGGGAGACTGGCTTTGTGTTCGCGCTGACGGGCAGACGTGTACCAGAAGGTCGCCGAATCACGAGCCCAATCACGAACCACGAAGCTAAATTTTGCCGAAAAAACTTGCTAAAAGTCGGATTTCACGAAAGTCGTGGCTGCCGAACAGCGGGGGTCCATTATATATACAAGTTCATGACCTATGCAGGATGCTGTGGTCTACTGTATCAAAAACTTTCCTAAGGTCAATATAGAAGACTAGTGGATATTCATTATTTTCAAGAGATGCATGAAGAAACTCCTGCATTTTTATAACTGCATTGTCTGTTCTCATATGAGGTTTGAAACAAAACTGGCAGAGGTTGAGTATAATTGAATGATAGACAGGAGTACAATATCATGTGTATTTTTTTTGTCTTGAAAATTTTGTATAAGCTGGTAGATGTGCATCCAACTATTATATTCCTTTGTACAACCATGTATCATGTCAAAATAAAAATTATTATGATTATAATAATAATACTAATACTAATAATAATAACTTCCTAACAAATAAAACACAGTAAACAGAGAAAAGTCTGGGGCAGTTACAGTGAAAAGTTCTGTTCCACAAGGCACAGTTCTCGCTCCCATCTTGTTCCTCACCTTTATATCTGACACAGATAGGGATGTAAGCCAATGCACCATGTCTTCTTTTACAGATGAAACCTGTATTTGCATGGCAGTGTCCTCCAAGCGGACATCAACCAAATCTTTAAATGTGCTGCAGAAAACAAAATGAAGCTCAATGAAGAGAAATTTTAATTACTCTGATATGGAAAATGTGAGGAAATTAAAACTACATCGGAGTACAAAACAAATTCCAACCACACACTAGAGCAGAAGACTAATGTGAAGGACCTGGAAGTGATGTCAGAAGAACTCACTTTCAAAGATCACAATAATGTATCTACCACATCTGCTACAAAAATGATAAGATGGATAAAGAGAACCTTCAAAACTAGGGATGCCAAGCCCATGATGATTCTCTTCAAATTGCTTGTTCTCTCTAGACTGGAATACTGCTGTACACTAACAGCGCCTTTCAAGGTACGCAAAATTGCTGACCTGGAGAATATACAGAGAACCTTCACAGTGCACACAAGTATGATAAAACACCTAAATTACTGGGAACAGCTGAAATCCCTTAATGTGTATTCCCTAGAATGCAGGTGAAAAAGATACATGATAATATACACCTAGAAAATCCTAGAGATTAGTACCAAATTTCCACACGAAAATCACTCACTATGAAAGCAAAAGACTCAGTAGGAAAGGCAACATTCCCTCAGTGAAATACAGGGGTGCCACAAGTATGTCAGGGGTCCAAGACTGTTCACCTGCCTCCAAGAATACATCAGGGGATTACCAATAGATCCCTGGTTGTCTTCAAGAAGGCACTGGACAGGCACCTAAAATCAGTACCTAACCAACTGGGCTGTGATTCATCTGTCAGTTTGCATGCGGCCAACAGCAACAACCTGGTTAAACAGGCAATGATCCACCATGAGGCCTGGTCACAGAGTAAGCTGTGGTGTTGACACATGAAACCCTCTTAAAGTACAACAATGGAAACATAAGATTTTTAACCCCCAAGGGATAGCCACCCAGGATAACCCAAAAAAGTGAGTGCATCATCGAGAGACTGTCTTACTTCCATTGTGGTCCTTCAATCTTGTCCCCCAGAATGCAACCCACACCAGTTAACTAACCCCCAGGTACCTACATTCTGCCAGGTGAATGGTGCAACAGGTGTAAGGAGACACTATTATTAACAATAATAATTAATATTAATAATATGAGCATATTTACCACACTGAACAAAAGTTTCATTCACAAATATCCTGCACATAGAGGAGCTTACAACGACGTTTGGGTCCGACTTGGATCATTTACAAAGTCGTAAGCTCCTCTCTTCTATGTGTGGGTTATTTGTGTATCATTCTGAATATATGCATCACACTCAGAATATATGTATCACACTCAGAATATATGCATCACACTCAGAATATATGCATCAAACTCAGAATATATGTATCACACTCGGAATATATGTATCACACTCGGAATATATGTATCACACTCGGAATATATGTATCACACTCGGAATATATGTATCACACTCAGAATATATGTATCACTCAATATATGCATCACATTCAGAATATATGTATCACACTCAGAATATATGTATCACTGAATATGTGTATCACACTCAGAATATATGTATCACACTCAGAATATATGTATCACACTCTGAATATATGCATCACACTCAGAATAAATGTATCACACTCTGAATATATGCATCACACTCAGATTATATGTATCACTCTTAGAATATATGTATCACTGAATATATGTATCACACTCAGAATATATGTATCACTGAATATATGTGCCACACTCAGAATATATGTATCACTGAATATATGCATCACGAGAAAGAATATATTTATCACACTCAGAATATATGTATCACACTCAGAATATATGCATCACACTCAGAATATATGTATCACACTCAGAATATATGTATCACACTCAGAATATATGTATCACACTCAGAATATATGTATCACACTCAGAATATATGTATCACTGAATATATGCATCACACTCAGAATATATATATCACACTCAGAATATATGTATCACACTCAGAATATATGTATCACACTCTGAATATATGCATCACACTCTGAATATATGTACCACACTCAGAATATATGTATCACTGAATATATGTATCACTCAGAATATATGTATCACTGAATATATGTATCACACAATATATGTATCACACTCAGAATATATGTATCACACTCAGAATATATGTTTCACGGAATATATGTATCACACTCAGAATATATGCATCACACTCAATATATGTATCACTGAATATATGTATCAAACTCACATATGTATCACTGGGAAGCGTAAACCCGTAGGGGTCAAACAGCATGAAGGTCAGTCAGTTTAGATGTAAAATAAAGGGTGATGACTGTAGTTCCTTGGATCAAGATCCTTCAGGGTGATCCACCTTGATGGATATGTATCACCAGCGGTGGTAAACCCGCAGGGGTGGACGGGTGAGAGCCACAAGTATGAGAGATAAAGGAGACTCGTCAATGTTTACAAGTGTGATGTTGATCTCACTGTGTTCCAACATCTACACTTAATTATACAAATATTATATACAACATCTATCATCTATTATATACATTACTTATAATATACTTCACTCTTCTATACACTATTATAAATTTTTAACCTGCTAGTATATGCCTTCAACACAAGTGTAAGGGATTTAATTAATAAAATGTTAAATTTAAGAAGTTTCGGAGGAAGTGTTGACTGGCGACTCCAGCTGTAAATCCGGATTTATTTTGACAATAATAATAAGAGATAAGATAAGATTTCGTTCGGATTTTTAACCCCGGAGGGTTAGCCACCCAGGATAACCCAAGAAAGTCAGTGCGTCATCGAGGACTGTCTAACTTATTTCCATTGGGGTCCTTAATCTTGTCCCCCAGGATGCGACCCACACCAGTCGACTAACACCCAGGTACCTATTTGCTGCTAGGTGAACAGGACAATAGGTGTAAGGAAACGTGTCAGAATTTCCACCCGCCGGGAATCGAACCCGGGCCCTCCGTGTGTGAAGCGGGAGTTTTAGCCACCAGACCACCGGGCCACGTAATAATAATAATAATAATAGTAATAATCTTTTACTTACTACAAGGACAAGTACATGGTATACAGGCCTAGCTGACATCAGTGACATACTACTATATACAAATCCGCTTGCTATTTATTTATTTATTTATTTATTTTATTTATTTAGAAATTTTAGCATACATACAGAGGTACAAAAAAATACAGGTAAGAGCAGCATGCCAAAGCCACTTATATGCATAGCATTACGGGCTGGCTTAAAATTAACTTAAGATTAACTAAGCAATGATGAAATCAGTGGTAAGACATTATTGTAAACAGATAACTATAAAATACAAATGTATTACAAAGACAGGTCATATGGTTGCATGCATTGCTGTTCATTCAGTAGAATGGAGTATTCTGTTAGGTAGTGTATTTAAAAAAAATAACAAAGTTAGGTTTAACATATGTGTGATATAATTGTGAGTAACATTTAGGATATACAATTTATATGGTTCAGTTATTCAGTATTTATTTGGTTTTGAGTGGGTAAGTGAACTTTGAGAAGAGACTTGAATTTATAAACAGGTAGTGTTTCTTTTATATTTACAGATAATGAATTCCAGATTTTAGGGCCTTTTATGTGCATTGAGTTTTTGCATAGCGTGAGATGGACACGAGGAACATCAAAGAGTGATCTGTGCCTTGTATTATGGTCATGTGTTCTGTTGAGGTTGGCAAGGAGATGTTTGAGGGGAGGGTTTATGTCAGAGTTAAGTGTTCTATGTATGTAATAAGTGCAATAATAAGTATGGATGTTTTGTATGGTGAGTAGGTTGAGTGTTTTGAATATTGGTGGAGTGTGCTGCCTGTAGTGAGAATTTGTTATCATTCTAACTGCAGCCTTTTGTTGGGTAATTAGTGGTCTGAGATGGTTAGTTGTTGTTGAGCCCCATGCACAAATTCCATATGTGAGATAGGGGTAAATAAGAGAGTGATATAGGGCCAGGAGGGCTGACTGTGGAACATAGTACCGTATCTTCGATAGTATGCCTACAGTCTTGGAAATTTTCTTAGAAATTTGTTGTATATGTGTATAAAATTTGAGTCTATTATCGAAGTGGATTCCTAAGAATTTTCCCTCTGTTAGCTTTGTGATAGGTGATCCGTTTATCGTTATGTTAAGAGGTACATCTCTAGCTCTGTTACCAAACTGAAAGAAGTAGGTTTTGTCAATGTTTAGTGTAAGTTTGTTAGTCCTCATCCAGGTAGATATTTTCTGTAGTTCGGTGTTTACAGTATTGGCTAGCGTGACTGGGCTCGGGTGAGAGAAGGCGTATGTGGTGTCATCTGCAAAAAGTGTGGGTTTGAGTAATTGCAAAGCATTTGGTAGGTCATTTATGTATAGGAGAAAGAGAAGAGGGCCAAGGACACTTCCCTGTGGGACACCAACTGTAATTGGTTGTGCGGAAGAGCTTGCCCCATTTGCGTACACATATTGGCTTCTGTTGCTGAGGTAAGACTTGAGGTAGTTGAGGGAGTGCCCTCTAATACCATAGTGTGACAATTTTACGTGGAGCAAGTCATGGTCAACTGTATCAAAAGCTTTACGTAAGTCAATGAAGATCCCCAGTGGGACTTCTTTTTTCTCTATTGCAGTGTATATATGTTCTAGCATGTGTATAATAGCATCATTAGTATTTTTATTAGGCCTGAATCCAAATTGGCAGGGGTTGAGAATGTTATGGGAGATGAGGTAGGAGTAGATTCGTTTATGAATTAATTTTTCGAAGATATCGGGCAAATTAGGTCAGTTTTGTCCCAGGATGCGACCCACACCAGTCGACTAATACCCAGGTATCCATTTTACTGATAGGTGAACACAGACAATCAGTGTAAGGAAACACGTTTAATGTTTCCACCTTTTTGCCGGGGGTAGAAATTATTTTGAAATCATAGCCCCACTCCACAAAGGGGGCAGTAAAGCAATAGCAAAGAACTACAGACCGATAGCGCTAACATCCCATATCATAAAAATCTTTGAAAGGGTCCTAAGAAGCAAGATCGCCACCCATCTAGATACCCATCAATTACATAGCCCAGGGCAACATGGGTTTAGAGCAGGTCGCTCCTGTCTGTCCCAACTACTGGATCACTACGACAAGGTCCTAGATGCACTAAAGTTAAGTTTAATATGTTTATTATGCACCCCATACCCATCCTGTGGGCGGTAGTCAAAAGATTACAGAGGTACATAATTAGTCCAGGGACTGGACTCCAAAGTTTTGATAGCTGAGCAAGTTACAGAGGTAATGAATTCACAATTTACAAAGGTAATGAACTCACAATTTACAAAGGTAATGAACTCCAGGTAGGTCTAGTCACAATCATGACAAGTTACAAAGGTATTTACAGATTACAGAGGTACGTAATGGGTCCAGGGACTGGGCTCCCAAAGTTGTGATGGCTGAACTAGGTACAAGGTAATGAGCTCACTAAAGACAAAAAGAATGCAGATGTAATATACATAGACTTTGCAAAAGCCTTCGACAAGTGTGGCCATGGCGTAATAGCGCACAAAATGCGTGCTAAAGGAATAACAGGAAAAGTTGGTAGATGGATCTACAATTTCCTCACAAACAGAACACAAAGAGTAGTAGTCAACAGAGTAAAGTCTGAGGCAGCAACGGTGAGAAAGCTCTGTTCTGCAAGGCACAATACTAGCTCCCATCTTGTTTCTCATCTTCATACCTGACATAGACAAGGATGTAAGCCACAGCACCGTGTCTTCCTTAGCAGATGACACCCGAATCTGCATGACAGTGTCTTCCATTGCAGACACTGCAAGGCTCCAGGTGGACATCAACCAAATCTTTCAATGGGCTGCAAAAAACAATATGAAGTTCAACGATGAGAAATTTCAATTACTCCAATATGGTAAACATGAGGAAATTAAAACTTCTTCCGAGTATAAAACAAATTCCAGCCACACAATAGAGCGAAAAACTAACGTCAAAGTCCTGGGAGGGATCATGTCAGAGGATCTCGCCTTCAAGGACCATAACATTGTATCAATCACATCTGGTAGAAAAATGACAAGATGTATATTGAGAACCTTCAAAGCCAGGGATGCCAAGCCCATGATGACACTCTTTAGGTCGCTTGTTCTATCTAGGCTGGAATATTTCTGCACACTAACACCACCTTTCAAGGCAGGTGAAATTGCTGACCTAGAAAATGTACAGAGAACCTTCACAGCTCGCGTAACTGAGATAAAACACCTCAATTACTGGGAGCGCTTGAAGTTCCTGAACCTGTACTCCCTGGAATGCAGGCAGGAGAGATACATGATTATATACACCTGGAAAATCTTAGAGGGACTAGTACCAAACTTGCACATGAATCACTCTCTACGAAAGCAAAAGACTCGGTAGACGATGCAGCATCCCCCCAATGAAAAGCAGGGGTGTCACTAGCACGTTAAGAGACAACACAGTAAGTGTCAGGGGCCCAAGACTGTTCAACTGCCTCCCAGCATACATAAGGGGGATTACCAATAGACTCCTGGCTGTCTTCAAACAGGCACTGGACAAGTGCCTAAAGTCGGTACCTGGCCAGCCGGGCTGTGGCTCGTACGTTGGATTGCGTGCAGCCAGCAGTAACAGCCTGGTTGATCAGGCCCTGATCCACCATGAGTCCTGGTCACGGACCGGGCCTCGGGGGCGTTGACCCTCGGAACTCTCTCCAGGTAAATAGGGCATATGGGCATAAGGAGCCCTTAACATAACACTTGTAAATAATGTATGACATTGAAGACAGATTTGAGTAGTTACACAGAGTATATAATAAACTTAGGAGATAATAGCATCGTTATAGGACCTAGGATAGTTAGAAATACGTCAAATACAGTAGTAGAGATAATAGCCAGTGATTCAAAATTCGAACTAAGATCAGTTGATGCTGGTTAAGTCAGTCATTATTCACAAGTCGAGACCAGACGTGTGATAGCAGAAGCCAAGAGACCGGCATTGTGGGAATTTTATAAGTTTACCTGTATGAACTTTGTCCTTACATTCATACAAATAATCTCATTAGGAGGTGACAACCATATATTGTGTACACTCAGTAGTTACCCCGTTAGACATGTGAGAAAACTTAAGCCACTCCTTGTCACTGCAAGCAACACCTTCGACACATCTGTCCTAGACCAGTATTATAGATTAAGGTTGGATAACACCAATAGGCATGGCGTTACAAATTAGTTGTGGACTGTATGTATAAACTGGACCGATTAGAAAAAGGAGGGAAGAGGTTACATGTATCAACACAATAAGACCACCACTTACCCGATTATTGGTGGTTACTGGAGATCTTTGTAATGTCTACAGTACCTGTGGAAAATTCTGATGTAATTTTCTCAAACTTATATTGTATCATGTAAATATGTAATTAATGTGTTGTTGTTGGTCAGAAATATATTTGAAAGTGGAAGAGATAAGATAAGATAAGATAAGATAAGATTTCGTTCGTATTTTTAACCCCGGAGGGTTAGCCACCCAGGATAACCCAAGAAAGTCAGTGCGTCATCGAGGACTGTCTAACTTATTTCCATTGGGATCCTTAATCTTGTCCCCCAGGATGCGACCCACACCAGTCGACTAACACCCAGGTACCTATTTGCTGCTAGGTGAACAGGACAACAGGTGTAAGGAAACGTGTTGAAATGTTTCCACCCGCCGGGAATCGAACCCGGGCCCTCCGTGTGTGAAGCGAGAGCTTTAGCCACCAGGCCACCGGGCCACCAAATGGAGAAACCCTGTGCATGCGCTGGGGTGCGCGAGGGGAGGGTAATCCCACCTACCAGTGACTGTGCCCTCGTCTGCTACACCTCACGTTACTATATAAGCACCAGGCTCCTTTCTTCTGCTTCAAAATCTCCACGACTATGGTGCTCTTCGCACCTACTCTAGGTTGAGGGACTGATTACCTCATCTTCTGTACATAGTTCTACTGTCTTCAAGTTATGTCCTAGAATTTGTATTGATAAAGCCACTGGATGGCGAAACGTCTACAATAAAGATACCCAGATGTTGCACGTGTCTTAATTTCATCGGGAGAAGAGGAGATGCGGGAGTGTTTTGAACGAGGTTAACAGGCTGGTCAAAAAATGGGGCCAGGAAATTGGCGTCCACAGCGGCCTAAGGACTAATATAGGCCTCACTTCATAATAGGAAGTGTTGCAACTGTTCCCGGTTTAGAAAAGGGACAGAAAGTGAATGAAACTACCATAATAGGGTAGTGAGAATGGGAAATAGTGAGGGATGCCAGCTTGGAGAGAGTGGAGGCGGTGACAACAAACTCGCATAATTTAATCAAGCTTTATCGAGGACACCAACAAGACTGCCTATGCATGCCCATGGCGTCCCCTCTCCCACCCGGTGCATGGGCAGAGCTTCTCTGTTGGTTCTCTTCCACTTTCAAATATATTTCAGATCAACAGCAACACATTAATTACATATTTACATGATACAAGATAAATTGGGGAAAATTACACCAGAATTTTACAGTTATATCTTACTAGGGTAGAGGAACTATTTTAACAATGAAACTTCCTCGAACATCGATCATAATTGCTAATATTCCTTCAAGACCCAGTGGACTGGGTTTGCACTTTTGTCAGCATTATTGGAAAATTTTACTGTTGAAACATGGATCAAGAACGTTCTGCTGGGAGATTTTGGTAGAGGATCAACAACATAACCCGTCAATTTCTGAGGTATCGAGTAAGGAAGTGTAGCTCCCTCTATATCAAGTAAGTTGATTTGCCGTGTACTATAGGTAATATATAACAACAAAAATCTTGTGGATTTTCTCTTGCACGAGCCACTGGCGTGTCCGAGTTGGTATCTCGGGATATCTGTGTCAACAGTTTTAGCTAAATTAGCTGCATGTTAGGAAGCAGTTTGCAGAAAATCCCAATATTTTTCTGGTCCTTCAGAACCCGGATGTGGTACAGTGACTGCAGTAGACAGGTCTTAGCTAGACCACAGTTACATACCAGGGATTTACAGGCTAGGCTAAGCTAACCGCCCACAGAATTTAATTATTCACAGTGATTTACAGGCATAGCCCCACTCCACAAAGGGGGCAGAAAAGCAACAGCAAAGAACTACAGACCGATAGCACTAACATCCCATATCATAAAAATCTTTGAAAGGGTCCTAAGAAGCAAGATCACCACCCATCTAGAAACCCATCAGTTACACAACCCAGGGCAACATGGGTTTAGAACAGGTCGCTCCTGTCTGTCTCAACTATTGGATCACTACGACAAGGTCCTAGATGCACTAGAAGACAAAAAGAATGCAGATGTAATATATACAGACTTTGCAAAAGCCTTCGACAAGTGTGACCATGGCGTAATAGCGCACAAAATGCGTGCTAAAGGAATAACAGGAAAAGTCGGTCGATGGATCTATAATTTCCTCACTAACAGAACACAGAGAGTAGTAGTCAACAGAGTAAAGTCCGAGGCAGCCACGGTGAAAAGCTCTGTTCCACAAGGCACAGTACTCGCTCCCATCTTGTTCCTCATCCTCATATCTGACATAGACAAGGATGTCAGCCACAGCACCGTGTCTTCCTTTGCAGATGACACCCGAATCCGCATGACAGTGTCTACCATTGCAGACACTGCAAGGCTCCAGGCGGACATCAACCAAATCTTTCAGTGGGCTGCAGAAAACAACATGAAGTTCAACGATGAGAAATTTCAATTACTCAGATATGGTAAACACGAGGAAATTAAATCTTCATCAGAGTACAAAACAAATTCTGGCCACAAAATAGAGCGAAACACCAACGTCAAAGACCTGGGAGTGATCATGTCGGAGGATCTCGCCTTCAAGGACCATAACATTGTATCAATCGCATCTGCTAGAAAAATGACAGGATGGATAATGAGAACCTTCAAAACGAGGGATGCCAAGCCCATGATGACACTCTTCAGGTCACTTGTTCTATCTAGGCTGGAATATTGCTGCACACTAACAGCACCTTTCAAGGCAGGTGAAATTGCTGACCTAGAAAATGTACAGAGAACCTTCAAGCGCGCATAACGGAGATAAAACACCTCAATTACTGGGAGCGCTTGAGGTTCCTGAACCTGTATTCCCTGGAACGCAGGCGGGAGCGATACATGATTATATACACCTGGAAAATCCTAGAGGGACTAGAACCGAACTTACACACGAAAATCACTCACTACGAAAACAAAAGACTTGGCAGACGATGCAACATCCCCCCAATGAAAAGCAGGGGTGTCACTAGCACGTTAAGAGACCATACAATAAGTGTCAGGGGCCCGAGACTGTTCAACTGCCTCCCAGCATACATAAGGGGAATTGCCAACAGACCCCTGGCAGTCTTCAAGCTGGCACTGGACAAGCACCTAAAGTCGGTTCCTGATCAGCCGGGCTGTGGCTCGTTAGTTAGTTGGTTTGCGTGCAGCAAGCAGTAACAGCCTGGTTGATCAGGCTCTGATCCACCAGGAGGCCTGGTCACAGACCGGGCCGCGGGGGCGTTGACCCCCGGAACTCTCTCCAGGTAAACTCCAGGCCAGAGTAGGCTAGTTAGCCTGTAAATTAAATTATTTACAGTGATTTACAGGCAGGCCATAGTAGGATAGTTACCCTGTAAATTCAATTATTTACAGTGATTTACAGGCAGGAGAGAGTAGGCTATTTAGCTTGTAAATCTCTCTAAAATAATTTACACGCAGCACCGGTAGGCTATTTCAGCTTGTAATTTAATTATTTACATTAATTTACAGGCAAGCCAGAGTAGGCTAGTTAAGCTTGTAAATTCAGTTTACCTACGGTGAATTACAAGTCAGACTTAGGCTATAGTTATACGCTAATTACGACAGTTATAAAGTTAGGTTAGGATTTACTTATCCAGCAAACAATGTTGAATTCAGCTAGGCACAGTTACCTGGAATTTACTTGGAGAGAGTTTCGGGTGTCAACGCCCCCGCGGCCCGGTCTGTGACCAGGCCTCATGGTGGATCAGGGCCTGTTCAACCAGGCTGTTACTGCTGGCCACATGCAATCCAATGTACGAACCACAGCCCAGCTGGTCAGGCACTGACTTTAGGTGCATGTCTAGTGCCTGCTTGAAGACACCCAGGGTTCTACTGGTAATCCCCCCTTATGTGTGCTGGGAGGCAGTTGAACAGTCTTGGGCCCCTAACACTTATTGTGTTGTCTCTTAACGTGCTAGTGGCACCCCTACTTTTCATTGGAGGAGATGTTGCATCGTCTACCGAGTCTTCTGCTTTTGTAGGGAGTGGTTTTCGTGTGCAAGTTTGGAACTAATCCCTCTAGGATTTTCCAGATGTATATAATCATGTATCTCTCCCGCCTGCATTCCAGGGAGTACAGGTTCAGGAACTTCAAGCATTCCCAGTAATTGAGGTGTTTTATCTCAGTTATGCATGCCGTGAAGGTTCTTTGTCCATTTTCTAGGTCAGCAATTTCACCTGCCTAGAAAGGTGGTGTTAGTGTGCAGCAATATTCCAGCCTGGATAGAACAAGCGACCTGAAGAGTGTCATCATGGGCTTGGCATCCCTAGTTTTGAAGGTTCTCATTATCCATCCTCTCAATTTTCTAGCAGTTGCAATTGATACAGTGTTATGTTCCTTGAAGGTGAGATCTTCTGACATGATCACTCCAAGGTCTTTGATGCGGTTGGAATTTGTTTTATACTCTGATGAAATTTTAATTTCCTCACGTTTACCATATCGGAGTAATTGAAATTTCTCATCATTGAACTTCATATTTTCTGCAGCCCTTTTAAAGATTTGGTTGATGTCCACCTGGAGTCTTGCAGTGTCTGCAATGGAGGACACTGTCATGCAGATTCAGGTGTCATCTGAAAAGGAAGACACGGTGCTGTGGCTTATATCACTGTCTCTTTCCGATATGAGGATGAGGAACAAGACGAGAGCGAGTACTGTGTTCTTGCGGAACAGAGCTTTTCACCGTAGCCACTTCAGGTTTTACACTGTTGACTACTACTCTTTGTGTTCTATTTGTCAGGAAATTATAGATCCATCTACCAACTTTTCCTCTTATTCCTTTATCATGCATTTTGTGCACTATTACACCGTGGTTACACTTGTCAAAGGCTTTTGTAAAGTCTGTGTATATCACATCTGCATTCTGTTTGTCTCTGTTTATCACATCTGCATTCTGTTTGTCTTCTAGTGCATCCAGGACCTTGTAGTGATCCAGTAGTTGGGACAGACAGGAGCGACCTGCTCTAAACCCATGCTACCCTGAGTTGTGTAACTGATGAGTATCTAGATGGGTGGTGATCTTGCTTCTTAGGACCCTTTCGAAGATTTTTATGATTTGGGACATTAACGCTATCGGTCTGTAGTTCTTTGCTATTGCTTTACTGCCCCCTTTGTGGGGCCATGTCTGTTGTTTTTAATAACTGTGGGGCAACCCCAGTGTCCATGCTCCCTCTCGCCTCCTGGCGGTATATAAGGCTCCATCCTGTCACTTCAACTCCATATTGTTTCAGACTATGGAACAACTCTTCTCCAGACTGAGGGACTGACCACCTCAAAACTTCAAGGGTGATGGACTGATTACATCGTCTTCACGTCTCTTCTATCAACTTTTCTGTATTCGACTGAAGAAGCCTACTGTGTACGCGAAAAGTTTTGAAATAAAGATACCTAACTATTGGATATTGTCTTACCTGATAACCTGTCGGTATTTGAGAGGGACGTGACCTCCCAACGACTACATTCTTACCTCTACCTATGGCCTACATCTCACCTCCTGGCGGTATATAAGGCTCCATCCTGTCACTTCAACTCCATATTGTTTCAGATTATGGAACAACTCTTCTCCAGACTGAGGGACTGACCACCTCAAAACTTCAAGGGTGACCTGGAGTTTACCTGGAGAGAGTTTCGGGGGTCAACGCCCCCGCGGCCCGGTCTGTGACCAGGCCTCCTGGTGGATCAGAGCCTGATCAACCAGGCTGTTACTGCTGGCTGCACGCAAACCAACGTACGAGCCACAGCCCGGCTGGTCAGGAACCGACTTTAGGTGCTTGTCCAGTGCCAGCTTGAAGACTGCCAGGGGTCTGTTGGTAATCCCCCTTATGTATGCTGGGAGGCAGTTGAACAGTCTCGGGCCCCTGACACTTATTGTATGGTCTCTTAACGTGCTAGTGACATCCCTGCTTTTCATTGGGGGGATGTTGCATCGTCTGCCAAGTGTTTTGCTTTCGTAGTGAGTGATTTTCGTGTGCAAGTCCCTCTAGGATTTTCCAGGTGTATATAATCATGTATCTCTCCCGCCTGCATTCCAGGGAATACAGGTTTAGGAACCTCAAGTGCTCCCAGTAATTGAGGTGTTTTATCTCCGTTATGCGCGCCGTGAAGGTTCTCTGTACATTTTCTAGGTCAGCAATTTCACCTGCCTTGAAAGGTACTGTTAGTGTGCAGCAATATTCCAGCCTAGATAGAACAAGTGACCTGAAGAGTATCATCATAGGCTTGGTCTCCCTAGTTTTGAAGGTTCTCATTATCCATCCTGTCATTTTTCTAGCAGATGCGATTGATACAATGTTATGGTCCTTGAAGGTGAGATCCTCCGACATGATCACTCCCAGGTCTTTGACGTTGGTGTTTCGCTCTATTTTGTGGCCAGAATTTGTTTTGTACTCTGATGAAGATTTAATTTCCTCGTGTTTACCATATCTGAGTAATTGAAATTTCTCATCGTTAAACATCATATTGTTTTCTGCAGCCCACTGAAAGATTTGGTTGATGTCCGCCTGGAGCCTTGCAGTGTCTGCAATGGAAGACACTGTCATGCAGATTCGGGTGTCATCTGCAAAGGAAGACACGATGCTGTGGCTGACATCCTTGTCTATGTCAGATATGAGGTGATGGACTGATGGACTGATTACATCTTCCTCACGTCTCTTCTATCAACTTTTCTGTAATCGACTGAAGAAGCCTACTGTGTAGGTGAAACGTTTCGAAATAAAGATACCTAACTGTTGCATATGTGTCTTACCTGACTACATATTGCAGATATACTGGCCTCTTTTAGCCGCTCTGTTATTCTTTGCCTTCGCCTGTAAAGGGAGCACCTTTCTCTTTCTAGTTTACATCTCCTTTTTCTTAAAGGAATATGCCTTGATCATACATCGAGTGCCACACGAATACCACCTGGTGGTTCACTCACTCACTCATTTGACCATAAACAGAAATATTAATCTCAATCTTAAAATAATGAATCCTGTGATACTCCAATACTGAAACTATGTACTGTGCCAAAACAAAAGCATTCACATTGCTAAACTCACAAACTAGTATTTAGTCACTTAGCCATAATACCAACTTACCTCATAATTTGTAATATTTTACAATTAAGAATAAAACTAAGTCTGCCCGAAATGCCTAGCCATGCTAAGCGTTCTAGTGGCACACTCTGTAATCACTATTTTACTACATGTAAACCACACAATAACCAAATTTCTGTAAAATCAACATTGTAATCCTTATAGAGAATAAACTTTGAATCTGTTCTAGGCATAAGTTGGGGTTTGTGTTGCTTAGCTATCTTCCCAGCTTATGTCATTTAGGACTTGGTTTACTAGGTCCCATTTTATGTTCTTGTTATTGAAATTGAGTTTGGTGAAGGCTCCCACATGACTAATCACATTTTGTCGGTCTGGAGCTCCGCGCATACATGTCTGAACCTCTCTTACGTTGTGATCTGAGTATATTGTTTTTGATATGGTGACATTTTGTATCAGATCATCATCGTTAGTGAAGATGAGGTCCAGTGTATTCTCCAGTCTAGTAGTTAGTTTAATATGTTTATTATGCACCCCATACCCATCCTTTGGGCGGTAGTCAAAAGATTACAGAGGTACATAATTGGTCCAGGGACTGGGTCCCAAAGTTTTGATAGGTGAGCAAGTTACAAAGGTAATGAACGCCAGGTAAATCTGGTCACAATCATGCCAAGTTACAAAGATATTTACAGATTACAGAGGTACATAATGGGTCCAGGGACTGGGGCCCCAAAGTGTGATAGCTGAACTAGGGACAAAGACAATGAACTTACAAGTTACAAAGGTAAAGAATCCTGTAAGTAAATTTACTTACTTACGTTAATACATGGCTACAATCATGAACAAGTTATAGAGTTATGAGCAATTTACACGTCCACACCCGGTCACAACTGTAATGAGATATTGGTGCAAATGTTGATTGTTGAGTCACACACACACACACAAACGGGTGAGTACACACACACACACACACACACACACACACAAACGGGTGAGTACACACACACACACACACACACTGTCCCATTTTCAAAAAAGGAGACAGAAAAGAGGCACTAAACTATAGACCTGTGTCATTGACGTGTATAGTATGCAAAATTATGGAGAAGATTAGTGATAGTGATTAGTGATAGTGCTGTCCTGGGAGACAGTAATGGTGAAGCTGGAGGTGCTGTCCTGGGAGACAGAAATGGTGAAGCTGGAGATACTGTCCTGGGAGACAGTAATGGTGAAGCTGGAGATTTTGTCCAGGTAGTCGGGAATTATACGCAGGAAGGAATACATATAAATGACCTCATAGAAGACAGGAGCCATAGTAGGGAAACAAGTGTAGTCAAAGATAAGATAAAACCAATATTGCAAACAAGAAATACCGCAGGAAATAGCAAACAAGAGGACTCCAATAGCAATAGTGAGGATAAATTACCAAAAACAACTGGTGGGAGCTCCATTGTTGGTGCTAGGGAGGATAGGAATAAGACAGGGAAACATGCACCAACAGGGAATACAGTCACAGAAACCCAAGGCAAACGGAAACCAAGCCTGTGCACATACTATGCACTTGGTATCTGCTGGCATGGGAAATCTGGAAAAACAGATGGGACATGCAACTATGACCACCCTAGAAAATGTCATGTCCATATGACAACAGGAAAATGCAAACTCCCTTCCTGTAAGCTTTTTCACCCTGAAATGTGTACCTCTTCAGTACAGGAAAGACTGTGCTATAACTTAAATTGCCAGGCATACCATCTAAAGGGGACAAAAAGATACAAAACATCCAGGCCATGGGAAAACCTGGGTAGCCACAGACACTCAAGAGGGAGAGGTTTTTTAGTGCCAGGAAGGAAAAAAAACTGGCAGGAAATGGCAGAAATCGTACACCAAATCCAGTCATTCCTGGAGTGGAACCACAGTCGATGGCCTCCACTCCAAACCAACAGATACAGATACTAATGCCGGAAAAAAAATCCCCCCCCAGTACCAACAATACCACCAGTCCGATAACATTCTTCTTTGCAAATATACAGGGTCTAAAGCCAGCAACAAACAACAAAATACCTTTCATCCGTGGACTGCTTGCAGAGGCAAAGGCAATGTTCGCGGCTTTCACTGAGACCCACATAAAGGATCACTTGGACAACGAAATATGGATCCCAGGTTACAACCTATACAGATGTGACAGAGTGAACAGGCAAAAGGGGGGGGTTGGCCTGTACATTGCAGAGTCACTTGTTTGCACAGAACTGCTTAATGCCTCAAATGACGTAGTGGAAGTTTTAGCAGTAAAGGTCGAGAACCAAAACCTAGTCATTGTGGTAGTCTACAAGCCTCCGGATGCAACTTCCCAGCAATTCCAGGAACAGCTGTTAAAAATTGACCACTGTCTGGAAAATCTTCCAGCTCCTGCACCCAACATCTTGCTCCTGGGGGATTTCAACTTAAGGCACCTAAAATGGAGGAATATAGCAAATAATATTGTTGCAGAAATAACACCAGGAGGCAGCTCTGATGAAAACTCACACTCACACGAGCTTTTAAATCTCTGCACAAAATTCAATTTAAACCAGCAAATAATAGAGCCTACTAGACTGGAGAATACACTAGACCTCATATTCACTAACAATGATGATCTGATAAGAAATGTCACCATATCAAAAACAATATACTCAGATCACAACATAATTGAGGTTCAGACATGTATGCGTGGAGCCCCAGACCGACAAAATGAGACTAGTCACGAGGGAGCATTCACCAAATTCAACTTCAATAACAAAAACATAAAGTGGGACCAAGTAAACCAAGTCCTAACCGATATAAGCTGGGAAGATATACTAAGCAACACAGACCCAAACTTATGCCTAGAACAGATTAACTCGGTGGCACTCGATGTATGCACAAGGCTTATTCCTCTAAGAAAAAGGAGGAGCAGATGTAAAATAGAAAGAGACAGGCGCTCCCTTTACAGGCGACGGAAAAGAATAACAGAGCGGCTAAAAGAGGTCAATATATCTGAAATGCGCAGGGAGACACTGGTCAGAGAAATAGCAAGCATCGAACTTAAGCTAAAAGAATCCTTTAGGAGTCAGGAATCGCGGGAAGAACTAAAAGCCATAAATGAAATCGAAAGAAACCCAAAGTATTTCTTCTCCTATGCCAAATCAAAATCGAGAACAACGTCCAGTATTGGGCCCCTACTTAAACAAGATGGGTCCTACACAGATGACAGCAAGGAAATGAGTGAGCTACTCAAGTCCCAATATGACTCAGTTTTTAGCAAGCCGCTAACCAGACTGAGAGTCGAAGATCAAAATGAATTTTTTATGAGAGAGCCACAAAATTTGATTAACACAAGCCTATCCGATGTTATCCTGACGCCAAATGACTTCGAACAGGCGATAAATGACATGCCCATGCACTCTGCCCCAGGGCCAGACTCATGGAACTCTGTGTTCATCAAGAACTGCAAGAAGCCCCTATCACGAGCCTTTTCCATCCTATGGAGAGGGAGCATGGACACGGGGGTCGTCCCACAGTTACTAAAAACAACAGACATAGCCCCACTCCACAAAGGGGGCAGTAAAGCAACAGCAAAGAACTACAGACCAATAGCACTAACATCCCATATCATAAAAATCTTTGAAAGGGTCCTAAGAAGCAAGATCACCACGCGCTCCCATCTTGTTCCTCATCCTTATATCCGACATAGACAAGGATGTCAGCCACAGCACCGTGTCTTCCTTTGCAGATGACACCCGAATCTGCATGACAGTGTCTTCCATTGCAGACACTGCAAAGCTCCAGGCAGACATCAACCAAATCTTTCAGTGGGCTGCAGAAAACAATATGAAGTTCAACGATGAGAAATTTCAATTACTCAGATATGGTAAACATGAGGAAATTAAATCGTCATCAGAGTACAAAACAAATTCTGGCCACAAAATAGAGCGAAACACCAACGTCAAAGACCTGGGAGTGATCATGTCGGAGGATCTCACCTTCAAGGACCATAACATTGTATCAATCGCATCTGCTAGAAAAATGACAGGATGGATAATGAGAACCTTCAAAACTAGGGAGGCCAAGCCCATGATGACACTCTTCAGGTCACTTGTTCTATCTAGGCTGGAATATTGCTGCACACTAACAGCACCTTTCAAGGCAGGTGAAATTGCCGACCTAGAAAATGTACAGAGAACTTTCACGGCACGCATAACGGAGATAAAACACCTCAATTATTGGGAGCGCTTGAGGTTCCTAAACCTGTATTCCCTGGAACGCAGGAGGGAGAGATACATGATTATATACACCTGGAAAATCCTAGAGGGACTAGTACCGAACTTGCACACGAAAATCACTCATTACGAAAGCAAAAGACTTGGCAGACGATGCACCATCCCCCCAATGAAAAGCAGGGGTGTCACTAGCACGTTAAGAGACCATACAATAAGTGTCAGGGGCCCGAGACTGTTCAACTGCCTCCCAGCACACATAAGGGGGATTACCAACAGACCCCTGGCAGTCTTCAAGCTGGCACTGGACAAGCACCTAAAGTCAGTTCCGGATCAGCCGGGCTGTAGCTCGTATGTTGGTTTGCGTGCAGCCAGCAGCAACAGCCTGGTTGATCAGGCTGTGATCCACCAGGAGGCCTGGTCTCAGACCGGGCCGCGGGGGCGTTGACCCCCGGAACTCTCTCCAGGTAAACTCCAGGTAAACTCCAGGATAACCAGGCAGGACTTCAAAGAGACCTGGACAGACTGGACACCTGGTCCAGCAAATGGCTTCTCGAATTTAATCCTGCCAAATGCAAAGTCATGAAGATAGGGGAAGGGCACAGAAGACCACAGACAGAGTATAGGCTAGGTGGCCAAAGACTGCAAACCTCACTCAAGGAGAAAGATCTTGGGGTGAGTATAACACCGAGCATGTCTCCGGAAGCACACATCAATCAGATAACTGCTGCAGCATATGGGCGCCTGGCAAACCTGAGAACAGCATTCCGACACCTTAGTAAGGAATCATTCAAGACACTGTACACCGTGTATGTCAGGCCCATACTGGAGTATGCAGCACCTGTTTGGAACCCGCACTTGATAAAGCACGTCAAGAAACTAGAGAAAGTACAAAGGTTTGCAACAAGGTTAGTTCCAGAGCTAAGGGGAATGTCCTATGAAGAAAGATTAAGGGAAATCGGCCTGACGACACTGGAGGACAGGAGGGTCAGGGGAGACATGATAACGACATATAAAATACTGCGTGGAATAGACAAGGTGGACAAGGACAGGATGTTCCAGGGAGGGGACACAGAAACAAGAGGCCACAATTGGAAGTTGAAGACACAAATGAGTCAGAGAGATAGTAGGAAGTATTTCTTCAGTCATAGAGTTGTAAGGCAGTGGAATAGCCTAGAAAATGACGTAGTGGAGGCAGGAACCATACACAGTTTTAAGACGAGGTTTGATAAAGCTCATGGAGCGGGGAGAGAGAGGGTCTAGTAGCAACCGGTGAAGAGGCGGGGCCAGGAGCTAGGACTCGACCCCTGCAACCACAAATAGGTGAGTACACACACACACACACACACACACACACACACACACACACCAGATACCTGTGGGGGCCAGGAGCAGGTGAGCAGGAAGGATAAACCAAGAAGCATAGGGGCCATAACGAGGGAAGGGACTGAAGGAAGGAACACTCCACGGGAAGGAACTAAAACACATCAGAGAATGCAATGGGAGTCACAGTGGGAGGTGGAAAGGGAGAGATCCGTGTTTGTCTATGGGCTAGACGAAGCTAAAGGGGAAACTTATGATGAAAGAAAGCAGGAGGAGAAAAAAGCGATTGAAGACATCATGAAGGTGATAGGCGAGGGGGACATGACCCAGGTGGCAAATTTTCGGAGAATTGGGTGGTTCACAAAGAAAAGGAATCGGCCTCTCAAAGTAATTTTCAAGGCAGAATCAACCCGAACCATGATCCTGCAGGAGAAAGCACGGCTGAGAGGCAAGCAGGAGTTCCGGAGTGTGTACCTCGACCGAGACAGAACACAGGACGAAAGGAAGACAATGAAAGAGAGAGTTCAAAAACGAAAGGAGAAATGGGAGGAAATGAAAAAGGAGAGCAGAATAACCCAGGATCAAATGGAAGGACAAGTGCACCCCCCAGAAACACCTGCAGAAGGACTCCAGCCACGACACCCCCAAGGCAACTGAACAATCCAAACCAACCATCACACACCGATCCCTCTGTTTCCACCCCCCGCACCACAGTTACAGTATTAGAACAGAAGTTGAAGGTTTGGTACACAAATGCAGATGGATTAACGAATAAACATGAGGAATGGCAAGAAAGAATCAATGAGAAGTCCCCAGACATCATAGCAGTTACAGAAACAAAACTCATGGAGACAATAACAGATGCAATCTTCCCACCAGGATACCAGATCATGAGGAAAGATAGAAGGGGCAGGGGGGGAGGTGGGGTTGCTCTGCTCGTAAAAAACAGATGGAAATTCGAGAAAATGGAAGGAATAGATGAGACGGGAGAAAGAGACTACATAGCAGGTACACTTCAGTCGGGGGAACACAAAGTGGTCATTGCAGTGATGTATAATCCACCACAGAATTGCAGGAGGCCAAGAGAGGAATATGAAGAGAGCAACAGAGCAATGGTGGACACACTTGCTGAGGTGGCAAGAAGAGCTCACTCCAGCAGAGCAAAGTTGCTGGTTATGGGGGATTTCAACCACAGGGAGATTGACTGGGAAAACCTGGAGCCACATGGGGGTCCCGAAACATGGAGAGCCAGGATGTTGGACGTGGTGCTGGAAAACCTCATGCACCAACATGTTAAGGACACTACCAGAGTGAGAGGGGAGGATGAACCAGCAAGATTGGACCTTGTGTTCACCCTGGGCAGCTCAGATATTGAGGACATCAAGTATGAGAGTCCCCTAGGAGCTAGCGACAACGTGGTTCTTTGCTTTGAATACATAGTAGAGCTGCAAGTGGAGAGAATAACAGGAGTAGAATGGGAAAAACCTGACTATAAAAGAGGGGACTACATAGGGTTGAAGAACTTCCTGCGGGAGGTCCAGTGGGACAGAGAACTGGCAGGAAAGCCAGTAAATGAAATGATGGAATATGTAGCAACAAAATGCAAGGAGGCAGTGGAAAGGTTCATTCCCAAGGGCAACAGTAACAACGGGAAGACCAGAACAAGCCCCTGGTTCACCCGATGGTGTAAGGAGGCAAAAACAAAGTGCAATAGAGAATGGAAAAAGTACAGAAGGCAGAGAACACACGAAAATAGGGAGATCAGTCGCAGAGCCAGGAATGAGTACGCACAGGTAAGGAGGGAGGCCCAGCGACAGTATGAAAATGACATAGCATCGAGAATCAAGACTGATCCGAAACTCTTGTATAGCCACATCAGGAGGAAGACAACAGTCAAAGACCAGGTGATCAGATTAAGGACAGAAGGTGGAGAACTCACAAGAAATGATCAGGAGTTATGCGAGGAGCTGAACAGGAGATTTAAGGAAGTTTTTACAGTAGAGACAGGAAGGGCTGTGGGAAGACAGAACAGAAGGGAACATCAAGAGGGAATATACCAACAAGTGTTGGATGACATACGAACAACTGAGGAGGAGGTGAAGAAGCTCTTAAGTGACCTTGACACCTCAAAGGCGATGGGACCGGACAACATCTCCCCATGGGTCCTTAGAGAAGGAGCAGAGATGCTGTGTGTGCCTCTAACCACAATCTTCAACACATCCCTTGAAACTGGGCAACTACCTGAGAAATGGAAGACAGCTAATGTAGTCCCCATATTTAAGAAAGGAAACAGAAACGAGGCACTAAACTACAGACCTGTGTCTCTGACATGTATCGTGTGCAAAGTCATGGAGAAGATTATCAGGAGGAGAGTGGTCGAACACCTGGAAAGGAACAAGATTATAAATGAAAACCAGCATGGGTTCATGGAAGGCAAATCTTGTATCACAAACCTCCTGGAGTTTTATGACAAGGTAACAGAAGTAAGACACGAGAGAGAGGGTTGGGTAGATTGCGTTTTCCTAGACTGCAGGAAGGCCTTTGACACAGTTCCCCACAAGAGATTAGTGCAGAAGCTGGAGGATCAGGCACACGTAAAAGGAAGGGCACTGCAATGGATAAGGGAATACCTGACAGGGAGGCAGCAACGAGTCATGGTACGTGAAGAGGTATCACAGTGGGCGCCTGTTACGAGCGGGGTCCCACAGGGGTCAGTTCTAGAACCAATGCTATTTTTGATATATGTGAACGACATGATGGAAGGAATAGACTCTGAAGTGTCCCTGTTCGCAGATGACGTGAAGTTGATGAGAAGAATTAAATCGGACGAGGATGAGGCAGGACTGCAAAGAGACCTGGAGAGGCTGGACATGTGGTCCAGTAACTGGCTTCTTGAATTCAATCCAGCCAAATGCAAAGTCATGAAGATTGGGGAGGGGCAAAGAAGACCGCAGACAGAGTATAGGCTAGGTGGACAAAGACTACAGACCTCACTCAGGGAGAAAGACCTTGGGGTGACCATAACACCGAGCACATCACCGGAGGCACACATAAACCAAATAACCGCTGCAGCATACGGGCGCCTGGCAAACCTGAGAATAGCGTTCCGATACCTTAATAAGGAATCGTTCAAGACACTGTACACTGTGTATGTTAGGCCCATACTGGAGTATGCAGCACCAATCTGGAACCCACACCTGGTCAAGCACGTCAAGAAGTTAGAGAAAGTACAAAGGTTTGCAACAAGGCTAGTCCCAGAGCTCAAGGGAATGTCGTACGAGGAAAGGTTAAGGGAAATCGGACTGACGACACTGGAGGACAGAAGGGTCAGGGGAGACATGATAACGACATACAAGATACTGCGGGGAATAGACAAGGTGGACAGAGATAGGATATTCCAGAGAGGGGACACAGGGACAAGGGGTCACAACTGGAAGCTGAAGACTCAGACGAGTCACAGGGACGTTAGGAAGTATTTCTTCAGTCATAGAGTTGTCAGCAAGTGGAATAGCCTAGCAAGTGAAGTAGTGGAGGCAGGAACCATACATAGTTTTAAGAAGAGGTATGACAAAGCTCAGGAAGCAGAGAGAGAGAGGATCCAGTAGCGATCAGTGAAGAGGCGGGGCCAGGAGCTGAGTCTCGACCCCTGCAACCACAATTAGGTGAGTACACACGCACGCACATGTGGTAATGCTTTATTTACATGGAGCAAAGTCAG
Source organism: Cherax quadricarinatus (assembly GCF_038502225.1). NCBI lineage: Eukaryota > Metazoa > Arthropoda > Malacostraca > Decapoda > Parastacidae > Cherax > Cherax quadricarinatus. The sequence goes on from NC_091328.1 coordinate 27,980,185, forward strand.
GGTATTTTTTCATAATGGTCTGTAATATACCACTGTGGATAAAATACTTAGACATATCTTGAACATTTCTGAGTGAGTTATCTCTGAATGCTTTAATTTTATCGCACTTCAATACATAATGACGCAGGGTGTGACAATAGTCCGTCTGGCAAAGTTTACATTTCGTTTGGTCTACATCTGGTGGTGGTGATTTAACCTGCAAAAGATACTTGTAACCCAGCCGGAGCCGGGCGGTAGTGACATCCAAGAGTCTGCTTATTTTGTTGGATGCACCATAGACATGTGGCTCCTCCTGCATGATAGAATGATGATAGATGGACTCACTGGTGTCAATCTCCCTGAGTCTTAAGTCAATAAAATTCAGTTGAAGTTCTTTTCGTATTATTGTTCTCAAACTACTACCTGACAAGCCAAGATTGTAATCTACTCCCTCTTTGAAAGCATACAGCTTAGCCAATTTATCAGTTCTATCATGCATCTGAAGACCAATGTGAGATGGAAGCCACAGCATGTGCACTCTGACTCCACTGTCAACAATCCTACCATACCTGTGTCTGGCTTCTGACACAAGCATGCCACAATTTATACTTAATGAGTTGAGAGCATTTATGGATGACAGAGAATCGGTTACAGTTAAAGTGTCAATCTTAGATACATGGACGCATTTCAGTGCAAGAAGTTTGGCAAACAGTTCTGTCTGAAGGGTAGAGGCTCAGTTATTACCTGAAGTTTACCTGGAGAGAGTTCCGGGGGTCAACGCCCCCGCGGCCCGGTCTGTGACCAGGCCTCTTGGTGGATCAGAGCCTGATCAACCAGGCTGTTACTGCTGGCTGCTATTGATGCATGCTCCAATTTCTTTAAGAGAGCCATCACTCTGTACGACAACAGCAGCTCTACCAGCTGCACCAGTGGACTGGTGAACAGAACCATCAATGTAAATAATTTGCGAGTGTGTGTGCTGTGTGACTAAGTTATCAATACAGCTGAAGGCATCATGTTTGGCTTCAAGGCAAAGCTTTGGTTGTGATTTAAGTAATAGTTTGGGGGGAAGTGGAGGAATGGTAGTTTGGAATGGGGTAATATCCCATGGAGCGGAGAAGTGCCGCTGTTGCTTTACTTGACATAGGTCATGTATCTGATTCATGCAGAGGTCGGTTCCAGTTTTTTCGATCCATCTGGAGGAGTGTTCACCAGTGCTGAGGAAAGTTTGGAGGGCTTCTGTGCAAGGGTTTGAATGGGCTTGCCTGAGCATATTAACCAAAATTAGGATACGTATTTCTTTCGGTAGCACGATCTCTGATGCTTGGTATATCAAGTTCTTGTTGCATATTTAAAATTTTGGCAGTACGAGGGCATCCTAAAATGATCCTCATTGCTTCGTTCTGCAGTTTTTCCAGCCCTCCAAGCTTCCAGTCAGACACTAGACCAAGTAGTAGCGCAGCATAATCAACCAATGATATAATATAAGCAAGATACATCATTTTCACAATTTTAATATTAGCTCCATACCTGGGATGAAAACCTGCCACGACTCTAAAGTGCTCTCAGCCTTTCTTTGTATTGGCGACAAAGTCTCGTTACAACAGGTCCAAGTAGTGGAACCTCAAAGCCTAGATACCTGTATCTGCTTACATATTCTAGAAGAGACCCATCATGCAACTGGATCTGACGAATTGTGCCTCTCTGTCGAGGAGGACGCCTATTGAGTATCTTTGTTTTATCAGTAGAGATTATCAACCCCAGGTCCTGACACGAGGCTAGTACATGGTTAAGAATGTTTTGGGTGTTGGAGAATCCGGTGATGTGAATAATTATATCATCAGCAACATTAATCATATAATGATGGGGCTGGCTAGGCATAGCATTGAGTAAGGCATTAATTAGAATATTGAATAGGGTGGGACTGAGCACACCTCCCTGTGGGGCTCCTAATTCAAAGTCTTCAGTTACACTTCTATGGAGTTTACCTGGAGAGAGTTCCGGGGGTCAACACCCCCGTGGCCCGGTCTGTGACCAGGCCTCCTGGTGGATCAGAGCCTGATCCACCAGGCTGTTACTGCTGGCTACATGCCCCTGGAACAATACAGAAGACTTTCTGTTGGACAGGTAACCCTTAATCCAGCGGAGAAGCCATCCTCCAACATCCATTCTGGCAAGTTTACATGCAAGTTTACAATGATTACATGTCGGTTTTTTACATCAAAAGCAGATTTAAGGTCAAGGAAGGTAGTGTATGAGCTGACAGTGTGCAGGGTGAGAAAGGTGGCTTTGCAATGATGCACGCTCCTTCCATGCATGAAACCATGTAACCGGGGAGACAAAAATTGTTTGATTCTGTACATGAGACGATTAAGAATCATTCTCTCAAATGTTTTACACAAGCAGCTAGTAAGAGATATTGGGCGAAATGCATTTTGTTGATTGGGCTTAGGAATTGGAATGATGAGGCTGTTGGTCCAAGATTGAGGGAGCTCCCCAGTTACATAGCTCATGTTATATAATTCAAGTAATGGATTACCTGGTACTCGACACAGCAATCTGAGTATGTTGTAAGTAATACCGTCCTCACCAGGTGACGTGGAGTTGCCCTTAGTTAGTGCTGCATCAAGTTCATAATTAGTTAACCATTATTTAATTTAGTCCCTTACATATTTTTTCCTTTATTTTATCTTTATTATAGCTTTACATAACAACCTTAGTTCATATATTCACAATTGTTAAAATAATCAAGGTGCTATTCTCAGGTGCTAAAGTGTAATAAGTTCACTATTTTGCCATTATATTCTCTAGCTCATTTATTTGATTACCACTTTATTTGTTCACCACAAAGTTTTTTTAGTCCCTTTTATATTGTCTCCTTTATTTTAGCTTTAAAGAACTACCTTAGCTCAAATTATTACATTTGATAAAATAACTCAGGTGCTATTTTATAGCTTTAGAATACTTACTTTGTCTTATAATTAATTCTAACTATAGATTCACTATAAATCTTATGATAACAAGCATTGATCCTGATACCAACCTCTTATTGAATGACTTAAATGAATCAAACAGTAACTATAATTACTACACAGGAGAACAATCAAAGGCACTTCTCAGAGCCAACAACAACATAACTTTCTTTAACTACAATATCCGATCTTTAAGTAAACATTACGATGACCTCATAGCATTACTAAATTCCTTGCATGCCAATATGTCCATCATTACTCTCACCGAAACCTGGCTAAAGCCTGTTGCTACAGATGTCTATGAAATTCCTGGTTACACAGCCATACACAACTGTAGGCCAGATCAGCAAGGGGGTGGCACAGCTATATACTACTCAGACCAACTAGAATGTATAACTAATACTTGCACAAGGGATGAGCATGGGGAATATATAATAGCTAAATTCAAATCCAAATACCTGCAAAAATCTCTCACAGTGATAAACATCTAGAGTACCACAGTCAAACATTAGCCGTTTTAGTGAAAACCTAGGAAGTGTAAGAACATGAGAAAGAAGGAACACTGCAACAGGCCTACTGGCCCATGCGGAGCAGGTCCACCCCCCCCCGGATTAGACGAATGACCCACCCCCCGGATTATCCCAATGACCCACCCAGTCTGGTCATCCCCACTCAAGGATGGAGCACTGTACCAGACCAGCAGCGCAAGCTAGTCAGGTCCAACTCACAGCCACCCACGCCCACTCATGTATTTATCTAACCTATTTTTAAAACTACACAACGTTTTAGCCTCAATAACTGTACTCGGGAGCTTGTTCCACTCATCCACAACTCTATTACTAAACCAGTACTTTCCTATATCCTTCCTGAATCTGAATTTTTCCAACTTGAAACCATTGCTGCGAGTCCTGTCTTGGCTGGAAATTTTCAGCACACTATTTACATCCCTTTTATTTATTCCTGTTTTCCATTTATACACCTCGATCATATCCCCCCTAATTTTACGCCTTTCGAGAGAGTGCAGATTCAGGGCCTGGGAGTGATCATGTCGGAGGATCTCACCTTCAAGGACCATAACATTGTATCAATCGCATCTGCTAGAAAAATGACAGGATGGATAATGAGAACCTTCAAAACTAGGGAGGCCAAGCCCATGATGACACTCTTCAGGTCACTTGTTCTATCTAGGCTGGAATATTGCTGCACACTAACAGCACCTTTCAAGGCAGGTGAAATTGCTGACCTAGAAAATGTACAGAGAACCTTCACGGCGCGCATAACGGAGATAAAACACCTCAATTACTGGGAGTGCTTGAGGTTCCTGAACCTGTATTCCCTGGAATGCAGGCGGGAGAGATACATGATTATATACACCTGGAAAATCCTAGAGGGACTAGTACCGAACTTCCACACGAAAATCACTCACTACGAAAGCAAAACACTTGGCAGACGATGCAACATCTTCCCAATGAAAAGCAGGGGTGTCACTAGCACGTTAAGAGACCATACAATAAGTGTCAGGGGCCCGAGACTGTTCAACTGCCTCCCAGCATACATAAGGGGGATTACCAGCAGATCCCTGGCAGTCTTCAAGCTGGCACTGGACAAGCACCTAAAGTCGGTTCCTGACCAGCCGGGCTGTGGCTCGTACGTTGGTTTCCGTGCAGCCAACAGTAACAGCCTGGTTGATCAGGCTCTGATCCAACAGGAGGCCTGGTCACAGACCGGGCCGCGGGGGCGCTGACCCCCGGAACTCTCTCCAGGTAACTCCAGGTATCCTCATAGGGAAGATTTCTGATACATGGGATCATCTTTGTCATCCTCCTTTGTACATTTTCCAAAGCATTTATATCCATTCTGTAATACGGTGACCAGAACTGAGCAGCATAGTCTAAATAAGGCCTAACCAAGGATATATAGAGTTGAAGAACAACCTGAGGACTTCTATTATTTATACTTCTAGATATGAAGCCAAGAATTCTGTTAGCTTTATTGCGAACACTAATGCACTGTTGTCTTGGTTTTAAATTACTGCTAACCAGAACTCCTAAATCCTTTTTGCAATCGGTAGTATTAAGATCTACATTATTTAGTTTATATGTGGCATGGTTATTTAACTGTCCAACATTTAGAACTTTGCATTTGTCAATATTAAACTGCATCTGCCACTTCTCCGACCATTGCATCAGTCTATTCAAATCATCCTGGAGTGCTCTAGTGTCCTCATTAGAATGAATTGGACGGCCTATTTTGGTGTCATCAGCAAATTTGCTTATGTCGCTATTTATTCCCTCATCTGTGTCGTTTATGTAAATTGTGAACAACAACGGGCCCAACACTGACCCCTGAGGAACACCGCTTGTGATGCGCCCCCATTCTGATTTCTCCCCATTTATGCAAACTCTCTGCTGTCTATTTTTCAGCCATGCCTCTACCCAGGAAAAAATTTCTCCTCCTATTCCGTGTGCCCTAAGTTTCCTCAATAGCCTCTTGTTTGGAACTCTATCGAAAGCCTTACTGAAGTCCATATACACAATATCATATTCATTACCATGATCTATCTCCTCAAACACCTTAGTGAAAAAAGTTAATAAATTCGTAAGACAGGAACGCCCCTTTGTAAAACCGTGTTGAGAATCATTAATCAATCTGTGCCAGTCAAGATGGCAACGAATTGCTTCGGCAATTATTGATTCCATAAATTTTCCCACTATTGGTCTATAGTTCGAAGTCAAGGACCTGTCACCTGCCTTGTAAATAGGTATTACATTTGCCATTTTCCACTTATCAGGCACTATGCCAGTTTGTAGTGATATGTTAAAAAGATCAGCCAAAGGTATGCTAAGTTCCTCTTTACATTCCTTTAACACCCTTGCAAACAGTTCATCAGGGCCTGGGGATTTGTTAGGTTTTAGTTTCTCTATTTGTCTGAGGACCATGTCACTAGTTACCGCAATCGTACATAGTTTATTATCATCCTGTTCTACGTAATCTATTATTTCAGGAATATCGCTAGTATTTTCCTGGGTGAAAATTGAGAGGAAGTAGGTATTTAGAATTTCACACATATCCTTTTCAGTCAGTGATCTGACCAGAGTTACTCTTAAGTGGGCCAATCTTGTCCCTAATCTTACTTCTGTATACCTGAAAGAACCCTTTTGGGTTAGTCTTTGAATCCCTTGCGACCTTAGCCTCATAATCTCTTTTTGCTTTTCTTATTCCTTTCTTTATTTCTCTCTTTAATTGAATATATTGATTTCTTAACTGCCCATACCCTCTTTTGATACGCCTATATATGCCTCTCTTTTGACCAATGATATGTTTTAATCTATTGTTCATCCATTTGGGATCATTTTTGTTAGATCTAATTTCCCTACTCGGAACAAAAGTTGTCTGGGCAGCTAGAACTATGCTCTGAAAAACCTCATATTGGCAACCAAGATCACCTACCCGACCCATAGTTAGGACATCCCAATTTATCCCACCCAAGTAATTTTTCAGTCCCATGAAGTCGGCCAAGCGAAAATCTGGGACAGAGATTTGATTGCAGTTATCTGGGTAATTCCATGATATATTGAAACTAAGTGATTTGTGATCACTTTCCCCAAGCTCATCATTAACCTCAAGATTATTAATTAGTGAATCTTTGTTGACAAGAACCAAGTCATGCAGATTGTTTCCTCTAGTTGGTTCTGTCACAACCTGTTCTAAAAAGTAATCCTGAACCGTATCAAGATGCACGCATGAACAAAGATCACTTACTACTCTCAGGTGACTTCAATATAAATCTCCTGCAAGACCAGGACCCACACATTACTGAATTCACAAACACTATGAGTAACTGCATGTTGCTACCAACAGTAACAAAACCTACAAAAGTTACAGAGACTAGTGTTTCCCTACTAGACCACATCTGGACCAACACCATATCCCCTTTAAAATCAGGCATAATCACAGATAATACCACAGATCACTACCCTACCTTCCTCATAACAAATCTTGGCAAATTACCCCTAGACACTACTAAAGTCACTTTCAGACTTCACAATGAGGCAGCCATTAATAACTTCACAGCAGCAGTGACAAACATTGACTGGCACACTGAGCTAGAAATCTATACAGATATTGACGAATGTATTAATAATTTTCTAAAAAGGCCCAATACCTCTATAACAAGCACTGCCCCCCCAAAAACTAAACAGATGACAGCTAAGAGACTGAACAGTCCCTGGCTAACACCCAGCATCCTCAAATCCATAAATACAAAGCACCTATACGAAAAACAGTACAGAATGGGTCATATAACCAGAGACCAAACAAAACGTTACTCGTCAATCCTAACCAGCCTGATAAGAAGGGCTAAAAAATTTTATTATGAGAACAGATTATCCAACTTACGAGGTGACATAAAAAAGACCTTGAAAACCCTATCAGAAATTCTAGGAACAAAAAAGATATCACGAAATAGCGAAATTGAATTAACAAAACCAGATGAACCCCAACTCCCACCAACTGAAACAGCAAACAGACTCAATAATTTCTTCTCCACTATAGGAAAAAACCTTGCCAATAAAATCCCAAGCTCAGATACCCCACCCAATGACTACCTCACTGGCAACTACCCGAACACACTGTTCCTAGCTCCGACTAACCCTACTGAAGTCTCCCTTATTATCAACACACTAAAAAACAAGACGGGAGATTTAAATACCTTACAACCCTTCATATACAAAAAGTGTCACAAGTGCTGTCACCAATCATTACAACACTCTTTAACAAATCCATAGAATCCTCTACCTTCCCTACAGTTCTCAAAATAGGTCATCCCAATCCATAAAGGAGGAGACCAAACAGACTTGAATAACTATAGGCCAATATCCAACTTACACCCTCTCTCTAAAATCTTCGAAAAATTAATTCATAAGCGAATCTATTTCTACCTCATCTCCCACAACATACTCAATCCCGTCAATTTGGGTTCAGGCCTAACAAAAATACTAACAATGCTATTATACACATGCTAGAACACATACACTGCAATAGAGAAAAAAGAAGTCCCACTGGGGATCTTCACTGACTTACGTAAAGCTTTTGATACAGTGGACCATGACTTGATCCATAAAAAAATGTCGCACTATGGTATAAGAGGGCACTCCCTCAACTACCTAAAGTCTCAGCAACAGAAGCCAGTATGTGTACACAAACGAGGCACACTCTTCCTCACAGCCAATTACAGTTGGTGTCCCACAGGGAAGTGTCCAAGGCCCTCTTCTCTTTCTCATATACATAAATGACCTACCAAATGCATCGCAACTACTCAAACCCACACTATTTGCAGATGACACTACATACGTCTTCTCTCACTCGAGCCCAGTCACGCTAGCCAATACTGTAAATACCGAATTACAGAAAATATCTACCTGGATGAGGACTAACAAATTTACTCTAAACATTGATAAAACCTACTTCATTCAGTTTGGTAACAGAGCTACAGACGTCCCTCCTGACATAATGATTAATGGATCACCTATCACAAAACTTACAGAGGGAAAATTCTTAGAAATCCACCTTGATAATAGACTCAAATTTCAAACACATATACAACAAATTTCCAAAAAAAATTCCAAGACCGTAGGCACACTATCGAAGATACGGTACTATGTTCCACAGTCAGCCCTTCTGGCCCTATATCACTCACTTATTTACCTCTATCTCACCTATGGAATTTGTGCATGGGGCTCAACGACAATAAACCATCTCAGACCATTAATTACCCAACAATAGGCTGCAGTCAGAATAACAAATTCCCACTACAGGCAGCACACTCCACCAATGTTCAAAACTCTAAGTCTACTTACCATACAAAACATCCATACTTATTACTGCACCCACTACATACATAGAACACTGAACTCGGATATAAACCCTCCCCTCAAACGTCTCCTTACCAACCTCAACAGAACACATGACCATAACACAAGACACAGATCACTCTTTGATGTTCCTCGTGTCCACCTCACGCTATGCAAAAACTCAATGCACATAAAAGGCCCTAAAATCTGGAATTCACTACCTGTGAATATAAAAAAAACAGTGTTTATAAATTCAAGTCTCTTCTCAAAAATCACTTACACACCCACAACTAAATTTATTAAATACTGAATAATTGTATCTCATAAATTGTATCTCATAAATGTTTCTCATTATTGTATCTCATAAATGTTTCTCATTATTGTATCTCATAAATGTCTAACCTGTGACCAAATCAAACTTTGTTATTTTTTTAATTACATTACCTAACAGAATACTCCATTCTATTGAATGCACAGCAACACAGTAAATGACCATATGACCTGTCTTTGTAATACTCATTTGTGCTAAATTGTTATCTGTTTACAATAATGTTTTTACCACTGAATATATAATTGCTTAGTTAATCTTAAGTTAATTTTAAGCCTGCCCATAATGCTTTGCATACAAGGGGCTTTGGCATGTTTCACTTTAATAACTATATTCCTTTGTACTTCCCTGTATCATGTTCAAGTTAATAAATAAATAAATAAAGGAATGTTGCAGTCATCTTCCCTGCTGAGCATAAAGCAAACAAGTCTCTCCCTTAATTCCATGTATGTCCCTCCATGCCCAGCTAAGTGGGGTGTGAAATCTTGTGTGGACTGCCTCCAAGTGAGTCGCCTACCCTGGCAAGCTCTGTTGACACCGAGCTCTGAGGTCGGTACCTCAGCCTCACAAGTGGCTTATAGGACAGATTTTCACAAATGATTGTTGTTGCAAGAAACTCGCCTACATGCACGTATAAAGGACTAACTTGGTGTTGCAGCATATATCCTGATCTTCAACCTCCCTAAGCTTAGCCCCTTTGGACTTCCCCTCAGAAACCACGTGCAACCTGCAATATTCAATCGATATTAGTGACCTGCCTGCACCTCAGAAATTCCTATATCCAAGAGAGTGTGTATCCCCTAGTATAACTATGCAGGAACGGACACTAGCTTCTAAGTAGACAAGAGACGCTGGTATGTACTGGGCATGCACTGCCAGCTGCACAAAGGCCTACAGTTCAACTAACTCACAGCTTTCCCCAGAGACTGGCCAAAATCCTATGAAAGAGTGGAGGTCTTGTCTTACTGTATGGGCCTGATGGAGGAGGTCATCTATGGTACATCGAGGTGCCACTACCAGATTTCCCCAGGTCTCAAATGTGAAGACACGTGGGGGGCGCCATCTGCTGATCATGGCACATGTTGTCCAGTTGGTGTCTGTCCAAAGAAGAATGAGCTGGTCTCTTCCAGACCCGTGCCTCGTCATTCAAACTAGGGCTGCCAGTTCTCCCTAGCTAACTTAACCTAGTGTTTGCCTACATTATCGGCCTATTACTACCTACATTAAGGTCTTAGGTCTACATTATTATTATCTACAGTTGCCTTAATAATCCTAATATTAGTGTACTAACAGTAAAACTACCTACTTCTTCCCTGAAGGGTAAATCTATAAATTAAAAGGTACTGATCATCCACCCACGCCAACTCGGGAGGGAATGTTTATGTTTCGGGTTGGGTGTAAGGGCCACCCAGCTCAGCCGTTCCATAACGGCCATGCTGGGACCCCCTTTGTATGCCGTATCTGTCCTGTGGAACTTTAGGGACCAAATAAATTTTCACATGGGGGTGAGCACTGAGATCATTGACAAATTTTTCCCAATCCGTTAGCTGCAGCTCTGTCATATGCTCTCTGGCAGCAGTAAGGGCAGTTTGAAAGAGCCTCAGCATTCCAGGGGTACGATGTTTTCTATAGGCAGTGCGAGCAGTGCATTTCAGTGTTCGAAGTTTAGTATCATTGTAATAAGTATGGTTTTTGTAGGAGGTATGATTATTATGGGAGTTAGTTGGGTGTAGAGTACCAAGAGGTTTCAGTGGCGGTTCTAAGTACTTCTGAATACTGCTCACAAGGTCATTGTTAAAAGTCTCAACGGAGGAACACTCATAGGAATTATACCAGTCAGTCACATGTGCAACAAAGTCATCATGCTGATCAGGGGGATCATTAAAACGTTTCCGTTTGAATATTTCACCCGGAAGGTTAGTATTACCAATATCTAGTGAAGTTAGCCGTGGGAAATGATGAGATGATATATCTGTTACACTGGAAGACTCACAGCTGGCAGAAGTAATGTTGAAGCCAAGGCACAGATCAAGGACGCCTCCATAGATATGTGCGGGTTCAAGATTTATAGATTTTGCCACCGAAGTGGCTAGTTTATTGTGCACCCCATATCCATCCTGTGGACGGTAGCGCAAGAGTGGTTCAAGGCCACCTACAATTTGCACATTATCATGACTGTTTAAGAGTGACAACAGCTGATTACCATTACGATTACCAAACTGTGAGTTTCCAATGCTTTTGAGTCTTGCATTATAATCACCAATAATAAGAGTAGGTTCAGACTGAGCACAAGTTGGAAGCTCCAAGTAATTAAACTTATCAGCAGGAACATACAAGTTAAATATGTTGAGAGCAGAGTTCCCAATATAAATCCTAACACCGTGATATTGTAGCCCCTCTGTTTTCTTATGTGCAAGAAGTTGATGGGGAAGTGATTTTTTAATATATAAAACATAAGAGTTAGTAGATTTGAGGTTATATGCAACAAATGATGGCAATTTAGGGGGTTGAGATTTTTCAGGGACTCTGCACTCTTGTAGACACACAACATCAATGGGCTATCTGGAGTTTACCTGGAGAGAGTTCCGGGGGTCAACGCCCCCGCGGCCCGGTCTGTGACCAGGCCTCCTGGTAGATCAGAGCCTGATCAACTAGGCTGTTGCTGCTGGCTGCACGCAAACCAACGTACGAGGCACAGCCCGGCTGGTCAGGAACCGACTTTAGGTGCTTGTCCAGTGCCAGCTTGAAGACTGCCAGGGGTCTGTTGGTAATCCCCCTTATGTATGCTGGGAGGCAGTTGAACAGTCTCAGGCCCCTGACACTTATTGTATGGTCTCTTAAAGTGCTAGTGACACCCCTGCTTTTCATTGGGGAGATGTTGCATCGTCTGCCAAGTCTTTTGCTTTCGTAGTGAGTAATTTTCGTGTGCAAGTTCGGTACTAGTCCCTCTAGGATTTTCCAGGTGTATATAATCATGTATCTCTCCCGCCTGTGTTCCAGGGAATACAGGTTTAGGAACCTCAAGCGCTCCCAGTAATTGAGGTGTTTTATCTTCGTTATGCGCACCGTGAAGGTTCTCTGTACATTTTCTAGGTCAGCAATTTCACCTGCCTTGAAAGGTGCTGTTAGTGTGCAGCAATATTCCAGCCTAGATAGAACAAGTGACCTGAAGAGTGTCATCATGGGCTTGGCATCCCTAGTTTTGAAGGTTCTCATTATCCATCCTGTCATTTTTCTAGCAGATGCGATTTATACAATGTTATGGTCCTTGAAGGTGAGATCCTCCGACATGATCACTCCCAGGTCTTTGACGTTGGTGTTTCGCTCTATTTTGTGGCCAGAATTTGTTTTGTACTCTGATGAAGATTTAATTTCCTCGTGTTTACCATATCTGAGTAATTGAAATTTCTCATCGTTGAACTTCATATTGTTTTCTGCAGCCCACTGAAAGATTTGGTTGATGTCCGCTCGGTGGTTACTTTATGGTGAAAGTCAGGAAATCTTTTTCTAAGTGATGCAATATTCCACCTTAAAATAGAAAGTTTATACTAGTTTTGATCCATTATAGAAGTCCTGGGATCTTGCTTAGTTTCTCAGCATAATGAAAAAAATTTTCATATAAATAGCGGACCTTATCAATGTCAGTAGTTTCACCATGGTCCATGAGTTATTTAAGTGCACTTCCAGTTGTAAGGCCTCGTGGGAGCCTGTTTACACAAGAGCACGGGGCTGTTCACGTGTGAATGTATGATAAGTGGCACCACCACTCACATTCCCTCCTCCACTAGCATTACACGCATCACTACAACTGTCATCACCACCCCCACTCCCAACATTGTGTTCATTACATTTATCATCAGTATTGTATTCAACATTAATGTCACTGTGGTTAACCTCATCACACTCGGCACCACCACTTATATTACACTCATCACTATTACTAACATTATATCAAAACAAATCAAATCAAAGTTTATTCTCTATAAGGATTACAATGCAGGGTTTACAGATTTTGGTTATTGTGTGGTTTTCATGTAATAAAATACTAATTACAGAGGGGGCCACTAGAACACTTAGCATGGCTAGGCATTTCGAGCAAACTTTGATTAATTCTTAACCCTAAATTATTACAAATTGTGGAGTAAGTTGACTAAACACTAAGTGACTCAATACTAGTTTGTGAGTTTAGCAATGCGAATGCTTTTGTTTTGGAGTATCACAGGCAATCATTATTTTAATAGTAGGAATCATTATTTAAAGATTACGATAGGTATTTCTGTGTTTATAGTCAAATGGGTGAGTGAGTGAGTGTGTGACCACCAGGTGGTTTTTATGTAGTTAGTTGACGGGGTGTATCAGGGAGATAAGATGTTTTCCAACGGTAGTTTTGAAGGTGATGAAAGTGTCTGCAGTTCTAGAGTTTTCAGGTAGGGTGTTCCAGATTTTAGGGCCTTTGACATACATTGAATTTTTGTAAAGGTTTAGTTGGACACGTGGAATGTCGTAGAGATGTTTGTGTCTGGTGTTATGTCTGTGGGTACTGTCACAACTATCAAGAAAGCATTTTAGGTCAAGGTTAATATTAGAATTTAAGGTCCTGTATATGTAGATTGCATAGTAGTAAGTGTGGATGTTCTGAACAGTTTAGATCTATGAAGAGTGGGGATGGGGTGTTGCCAGGGATGTCATTTAGTGATTATTCTTACTGCAGCTTTTTGCTGAGTTATTATTGGCTTTAGGTGTATTGCTGTAGTTGATCCCCAAGCACAAATAGCATAGGTGAGGTATGGATAAATGAGTGAATGGTATAGAGTGAGAAGGGCATTTTGCGGCACGTAGTATTGTATCTTGGAGAGGATCCCAACTGTTTTGGATACTTTTTTTGATGTGTTGGATATAGGTGCTGAAATTCAGGTTGTTGTCTAGGTATAGGCCTAGGAATTTGCCCTCATTATGTCTGGCAGTTAGAGTGCTGTCGATCTTAATGTTAAGTTGAGCAGCACCTGCTCTGCTACCAAACATAATATAGTAGGTTTTGTCAGTGTTAAGTGTAAGTTTATTGGCTGTCATCCACCACTGCCCTCATCACACTCAGCACCACCACTTATATTACATCATGGACACCACTGCCCTCAGTATGATGCTCACTATAGCTATCAACACAACTACTGGATTCGTCATTACCGTAATTAAGGACACCACCACTACCTTGTTCAACAGCCTTACACTCGATTTCATAATTTGTGACAATCTTGTTATTGGTACACTCTAAATCTTTACTTGTGCTGCTCAAGTTGTTGTTTCAGGAGAAATTGTTGTGTTTCCAGTGCCCTTAAGCGCGACCTCAGGTTGTATACCACAGGGGCAAGACTTGACGCTTCTGGAGACTTGAAGCTCCGGTCAGCTGAGCTTAGTGGCTGACTGTCTACTGACGCAGCTAGGCTGGTATTGACAGCTGACGTGATGGAGCTCTGTTGACGTGCTCCCCAGGTGAGGTGCTCTCAACCCTATTGCCTGAGGGCTGGCATGAGCCAGTATTCAGACTTGAGGTATCTGGAAGGCCTGGGGTGTCATAATGGGGGGTAAAGGGTGAGGTGCGGTTGGCTGCGATGTGGTCTGCCCTCACACTGCAGTCAGCATGAGCTGTTGTGACTCCTGAGGTCTTACACTTGATACATTATTTAGCAACAGTCTGTTGCTGTTTGATCATATCATAACACCGTTCAGAAGGATGAGCATTGGCACACACTGCACACCAGTGTGACTTAGCTGGGCATTTCCTGGCAATGTGGCTCCAACATTGACACTTATAGCATCGATGTTGAGGAGGTCTGTACAATGCAATGTTATAGCGTTTGTTGAGGGCTGCACGGGAGTGAATATAGCATGGCAGAGTCCCCTGGCCAGTCCACTCAGCTAATATCAGATCGTTGGAAAGTCGACGAGGGTTTGCAACTTGCTCTGATGCCAGATATTGAGGATTCAAGTGCTTTTTGACATTGTAGATGACAATAAGCACTTCAGATGCCCTTGGTGAGGCAGCTCGGAGTTTGATGTTGGCATATTCGTGAGTGAGAAGTTTGTCTATAAATGCTGAATCATTAGGCACAAGGATGTAGTTATCTTCATCATGGAGAAACTTGATCATTTTTTCTAGTTTGTCTACACTAGCTTCGAAAAACCAGTTACACTTGGTCTCTTGATCAGTGTTATTACGAAAATCTAACCTGACAGCTTTGGAAGGGTGTGCACCCCCTGTATTGCTTGCAGCAAGCTTTCACTGGAAGCTTCGTTCCTTTTTCCGAGCCTGTTTACTAAAATATGTCTCAAATCTGCCTTCATCATCATCTATGTCAACACCATCAACTATACTCATAGTTGACACAGCAGTGTCACACTGACGATGGATTAAAGGATACCAATGAATAGGAGGGACAGGGAAGGGATATTCACCTCACTAGACACAGGCAATGCAGGTGTAGTGGCCTGCAGGTCACAGTGCCACTGGTATGACCGGAACACTATAGAACGTTCATAAAGATGTGCTGGGGGTCAGAACAGCTGTAACTGCAGGCTAACTTGGCCTGGACTGGCTGGCTTGGAGTGCTGTTTAGCCTGGATCAGCTAAACTCGCACTTATCCCATATGACGATAATGGCGATGAGTTAAGGGATACCGGTGAATAGGAAAGTCGAGGAAGGGACATTCACCTCACTAGACACACGCAGTATGGGTGTAAGTGACATGCCGGTCTTATAGTGCCATTCTCAAGGTCACCCACCAGGCCAGGCATTCCTCACTCATAATAAGCCTACGTTGGTACTGATGCTCGCACAATGTCCTGGGTCAGCCAAATCCACCTCAGTACTCGTGCAAATAGTTACAACAAACCTGCAGCACTTAACACTTCTAGCACATGTGTCTTCGTATGACAGACGAATGTTCACTCTGTGCACAAGCAAATCATCACAAACTTACTATGTTTATAGATGAACCTCTGGCATGACCCACTTAAAAAGCAGCCTCTGGTGGCCAAAGGAGTTACCCAGTACTGCAATGCTCATTAAATTGTCCTTAACTAAGCCACTACAGGAAACACTGGTATGCCAGCAGCACTGTAGGACGTATATGGAGACGTGCTGGGGGTCAGGACAGCTGTAACTGCAGGCTACCTTAGTTTGTCCTGGTTGGCTTGGAGTGCTGCTTGAATGTGCTTGCTAAACTCGTGTCAACCGCTTGGATATTTGCTTGTAGCAGGCGAAGTGAGGAACAAATCGTGGAGTGCGGCAGGAGGACTGACACGGGCACTCATGCACTTTTGTGGACTGGCAAAAACTGCCTCTAGACCATAAGTAAATAGAGGTGAATGGCTGAGTTCCAAATCGAGGAAGGAGGGGAGGCAGGCGAGGGGCAGTGAAGGTGGGCCTTCTAGAGCCACTTCAAATCAACATGTTGTGTGTCACTACGTATATCACTATTCACAGTTCACATATAAGAGTTCCAGCAGCAATGCAGCTGTGATACTACGATATGAGTTGCATGATGAGTTATCAGTCGGGTGAAATAAGCATTTCTGAGATAGAAGGCCTAGGACCTCACTCAACACACACACATCCTCTCCCCTCAACCACTCAGGCCGAACTGTCCAGTCTAATAGGATTTATTATTTGTTGGTTTAAGGTGAATTTTGTGCAGAATTTGAAAGCTCATGTACTCACCTATTTGTACTCACCTATTTGTGGTTGCAGGGGTCGAGTCTTAGCTCCTGGCCCCGCCTCTTCACCGGTTGCTACTGGGCCCTCTCTCTCCCTGCTCCATGAGCTTTATCAAACCTCGTCTTGAAACTGTGTATGGTTCCTGCCTCCACTACGTCATTTTCTAGGCTATTCCACTGCCTTACAACTCTATGACTGAAGAAATACTTCCTAATATCTCTCTGACTCATTTGTGTCTTCAACTTCCAATTGTGGCCTCTTGTTTCTGTGTCCCCTCCCTGGAACATCCTGTCTTTGTCCACCTGGTCTATTCCACGCAGTATTTTATGTCGTTATCATGTCTCCCCTGACCCTCCTGTCCTCCAGTGTCGTCAGGCCGATTTCCCTTAATCTTTCTTCATAGGACATTCCCCTTAGCTCTGGAACTAACCTTGTCGCAAACCTTTGTACTTTCTCTAGTTTCTTGACGTGCTTTATCAAGTGCTGGTTCCAAACAGGTGCTGCATACTCCAGTATGGGCCTGACATACACGGTGTACAGTGTCTTGAACGATTCCTTACTAAGGTATCGGAATGCTGTTCTCAGGTTTGCCAGGCGCCCATATGCTGCAGCAGTTATCTGATTGATGTGTGCTTCCGGAGACATGCTCGGTGTTATACTCACCCCAAGATCTTTCTCCTTGAGTGAGGTTTGCAGTCTTTGGCCACCTAGCCTATACTCTGTCTGTGGTCTTCTGTGCCCTTCCCCTATCTTCATGACTTTGCATTTGGCAGGATTAAATTCGAGAAGCCATTTGCTGGACCAGGTGTCCAGTCGGTCCAGGTCTCTTTGAAGTCCTGCCTGGTCCTCATCAGATTTAATTCTCCTCATTAACTTCACATCATCTGCAAACAGGGACACTTCTGAGTCTAACCCTTCCGTCATGTCGTTCACATATACCAAAAATAGCACTGGTCCTAGGACCGACCCCTGTGGGACCCCGCTCGTCACAGGTGCCCACTGTGATACATCATTACGTACCATGACTCGTTGTTGCCTCCCTGTCAGGTATTCTCTGATCCATTGCAGTGCCCTTCCTGTTATATGCGCCTGATGCTCTAGCTTCTGCACTAATCTCTTGTGAGGAACTGTGTCAAAGGCCTTCTTGCAGTCCAAGAAGATGCAATCAACCCACCCCTCTCTCTCTTGTCTTACTTCTGTTATTTTATCATAAAACTCCAGAAGGTTTGTGACACAGGATTTGCCTTCCGTGAATCCGTGCTGGTTGGCATTTATACTCCTGTTCCGTTCCAGGTGCTCCACCACTCTCCTCCTGATAATCTTCTCCATAATTTTGCATACTATACACGTCAATGACACAGGTCTATAGTTTAGTGCCTCTTTTCTGTCTCCTTTTTTGAAAATGAGAACTACATTTGCCGTCTTCCATACCTCAGGTAGTTGCCCAGTTTCCAGGGATGTGTTGAAGATTGTGGTAAGTGGTACGCACAACATATCTGCTCCCTCTCTAAGGACCCACGGAGAAATGTTGTCCGGTCCCATTGCCTTTGAGGTATCGATGTCCCTTAGCAGTTTCTTCACCTCCTCATCTGTATGTATGTCGTCCAACACTTGTTGGTGTATTCCTTGTTGGTGTCCCCATCTGGTTTGTCCCCCCAGAGTCCTTCCTGTCTCTACTGTAAATACTTCCTTAAATCTCGTGTTGAGCTCCTCACATACCTCTTGATCGTTTCTTGTGAGTTCTCCACCTTCTTTCCTCAGCCTTATCACCTGGTCCTTGACTGTTGTCTTCCTCCTAATGTGGCTATACAGCAGTTTCTGGTCAGATTTGACTTTCGATGCTATGTCGTTTTCATACAGTCGCTGGGCCTCCCTCCTTATCTGCACATACTCGTTTCTGGCTCTTCTACTAATCTCCTTGTTTTCCTGGGTCCTATGCCTCCTGTACCTTTTCCATTCTCTGTTGCACTTAGTTTTTGCCTCCCTACACCTTCGGGTAAACCAAGGACTCGCTTTGGTCTTCCTGTTATTTCTGTTTCCCTTGGGAACAAAACTTTCCTCTGCCTCCTTGCACTTTGTTGCCACATATTCCATCATCTCGTTTACTGATTTTCCTACCATTTCTCTGTCCCACTGAACCTCCTGCAGGAAGTTTCTCATACCTGTGTAGTCCCCCCTTTTATAGTTTGGCCTGTCCCCTTCAGTTCCTGTTACCTTCTCCACTTGTAACTCTACTATATAGTCAAAACTCAGAACCACATGATCGCTAGCTCCAAGGGGCCTCTCGTAAGTGATGTCCTCAATGTCTGAACTGCTCAGGGTGAACACAAGATCCAGTCTTGCTGGCTCATCCTCCCCTCTCTCTCTGGTTGTGTCCCTGACATGTTGATGCATGAGGTTTTCAAGTACCACATCCATCATCTTGGCTCTCCATGTTTCGGGACCCCCATGTGGCTCCAGGTTTTCCCAGTCGATCTCCCTGTGGTTGAAATCGCCCATTACCAGTAACTTTGCTCTGCTCGAGTGAGCTCTTCTTGCCACCTCAGCCAGTGTGTCCACCATCACCCTGTTGTTTTCTTCGTACTCCTCTCTTGGCCTCCTGCAGTTCTGTGGTGGGTTATACATCACTCCAATGACTACTTTATGTTCTCCGGACTGAATTGTACCTACAATGTAGTCTCTTTCTCCAATCATGTCCATGCCTTCTATTTCCTCAAATCCCCATTGGTGTTTTATGAGCAGTGCAACCCCTCCTCCCCCTCTACTCCTTCTATCTTTCCTCAGGATCTGATATCCTGTTGGGAAGATTGTGTCTGTTATTGTCTCAGCGAGTTTTGTTTCTGTGACTGCTATGATGTCTGGGGATTTTTCACTGATTCTTTCATTCCACTCCTCATGTTTATTCGTTATTCCATCCGCGTTTGTGTACCAAACCTTTAGTTTCTTTTCTATCATTGTGGTCATGCAAGTATATTGGGGTTGGGGGAGCGAGAGCCTTGGTGGGGGCCTATATGGGGCTGTGGTGTAGGTGGGGTTTGTGTTGATGGGGGTGGGGTCAGAATGCCCATAAGGGACAGCTGTTGGGGTGAGGTTTGTGATATGGGGGTTGGTGGCAGAGGGAACAGTGAGTGGGTTGTAGTATAGGTTGCTCAGTTGCGTTGGGAATGTCGCGGGTGGAGTCTTTTGGTGGGAGATTCTGTGGGGTGTGTTTGCCCTTCCTCCTGTGTCTGGGTCCTGCTCATTTTCATTGCTTCTCGTTCCTCCTTGCATCTCTGTACCCTCTCTTTCAGTGTAGTCCTTTCTTCTTGTGTTCTGTCGCGGTCGAGGTATACTCTCTGGTACCCCTCTTTGTCCCTCAGTCTTGCTTTCTCTTGCAGAATCCTGGTTCGAACTGATTCTTCCTTGAAAGTTACTCTGACAGGCCGTATCCTTCCACTCGCAAACCACCCAATTCTCTGAAAATTTGTCACCTGGGTCATATTGCCCTCCCCTATTGTTTTCATGATGCCTTCAATCATTTTTTTCTCCTCCTGTTTTATTTCTTCAAAGTTGGCCCCCTTGGCTTCTTGGAGCCCGTACACAAAAACTGACCTCGCCCTTTCCTCCTCCCACTGAGTCTCCATCTGCTTCCTCTGAGGCATTTTATTTCCTTCCATTGACATGTTCTTGCCTTCAGTCCCTGTCATATCTGAAACTTCTATTCTCAGTGAACTGTCTTTCCTGACCAGCTGTCCCTTGCTACTGCAGTTGGCTGTTAGAATCTCTGCATATAACAAACCTTCATTGTCTTCGGACCTGTCGCTTGATCTTAGTGTGCTCATCGTCTTTTCCCTGGCCCCACGTGGGTCTGATAGGGCCTTCGTGTACAGCATGTCTCCGTTGTTGCTTACCATCCCCTTGTCTGCGCCTGACTTTGAATTTCCTTCATTGTCTTCGGACCTGTCGTTTGATCTCAGTGTGCTCATCGTCTTTTCCCTGGCCCCACGTGGGTCTGATAGGGCCTTCGTGTACGGCATGTCTCCGTTGTTGCTTACCATCCCCTTGTCTGCGCCTGACTTTGAATTTCCTGATGTCACATCTGAATTGTCATTTGTCTCTCTAATCTGTTTCAGGCTTTGCAGTTTCTCTTCTAAGCACTGTATCCTAGCTTCTGCTGCTAAGACCTGTACTTCCCACTTCCTGCACTCTTCAGCTATCCGCTCCTCCATTTTCTTACCAAGCTCTACTATCTTCCTTCCCCACTCTTCCTCCCTTTTTTGGAGCTCTAACTCCCAGTCTTTCCTCCCTGGTTCGTCTACCAGATCTCTGGTTTTCCGTCCTCTAAGGCCACCCATATTTTTTTTTTTTTTTTTTTTTTTTTTTTTTTTTTGTTTTTTTTTTATTACCACTTTCAGAAGGCTTGTGGTGGGTGGGGGTGTGGGGGGGAGAGAGAAAGGGTAGAAAGAGGGAGAGAGAGGAGAGAGAAAGGGTAGAAAGAGGGAGAGAGAGGAGAGAGTATGAGGGTGAGGGATAAGACAAACGGGGAGAGAGAGAAATGTGAGGAGGGAGAGAAAGGGTAGAGAGAGGGAGAGAGGGAGAGGGAGAGAAAGAGAGAGAGAGGGAGAAAGGAGGGCGAGGGAAAAGGCTATGAGAGAGAGAAATGGAGAGATGGAGAGAGAAGCCTATAGAGAGAGAGGAGGGTGAGAGATTGGGTTATGGGAGTGAGGGAGAGAGAGGGGGAGAGAGAGGGAGAGAGAGGGAGAGAGAGAGGGAGAGAGAGGGAGAGAGAGAGGGAGGGGGAGAGAGAGGGAGAGAGAGAGGGAGAGAGAGAGGGAGAGGAAGAGGGAGAGGGGAGAGGGAGAGAGAGAGGGAGAGAGAGGGGTGGTCCCTGGTCAAGGACAGACAAGGTTATCTGCCTGATGAACTCATTCCACCTCTAAATCGACAGGGTGGGACCACCTCTACTAGTAGTCAAGAGAAGGCGGACCTCTTTGCTGAACACTTTGCTACCAAAATGCAAGTTCCTGATCCAGCAAGGGACCCTCCTTGGCTAGCTGCAAGAACTGTGTCAAAACTGTCAGTGGTGACAATAAGGCAGGAGGAGGTGCATTTCCTTCTTAAATCACTTGACCAGGAAAAGGCTGTGGGCCCAGACAAGTTGAGCCCAAGATTGTTGAGAAGATGTGCAGACGAGCTAGCAGCACCTCTAACTCGCATCTTTCAGCACTGCCTAGTACAGTGCAAATGGCCCTCTCCATGGAAAGAGGCAAATGTAGTCCCTGTTCACAAAAAGAAGAGCAGAGCAGAAATCAGCAACTACAGACCAGTGTCACTCCTGTCAATCACTGGTAAGATCCTTGAGACAATAATCTCAAGACAAATGACAGATTTTTTTGACTACCACTCACTACTTTGTGATCGTCAATATGGCTTCAGGAAAGGTTACTCTGCTGCTGATCTGTTGTTAAACCTCTCCACTAAGTGGCACCAGTCACTGGATGAATCCAAAGTCAGCTGTGTGGTAGCACTGGACATTGCTGGCGCTTTCGACCGGGTGTGGCACCAGGGCCTCTTAGCAAAACTTCAAGCACTGGGAATTGCAGGCTCTACGCTATGTCTCCTCAGTGATTACCTTCATGGTAGATCTCTAAGTGTAGTCCTCAATGGAACGGAATCAGCAAGGCATCCTATTGGGGCAAGCGTTCCACAAGGAAGTGTGCTGGGTCCACTGTTATGGAATGTCTACTTCAACAACCTTCTTCATCTCATCCCAGAATCACATGCATATGCAGACGACTGTACACTGACATTCACTTATCCAAGAGAAGAAATGCCAGCTGCTCTAAGCTACATCAATCACCAGGTGAGAGCTATATCA